>NC_065577.1:10798939-11101969 GCF_937616625.2 Mercurialis annua
TCTATGAGCATTATGCCATGAGTTACCGTTTCTTTTTGGCCAATGTGTGCATGTCCCGTAGATGATTGTAACTTCGAATTTGCTTAACACAAATGCCTTACCAATAGTATTCTCAATGTCATTGGACTATGTCATTATAATTGCATTCATCGTTGGTTGCATCGCTTACGATTGATAATACTGGAAGTTTGTCTTGTGCCTTCATTGGTTGGGAGTTCGCATGTTGTCGTGTGTTTACAATCACCAAGGTTGTTAATTGTTGTGGTTGATAGCGAGATTCATTTCTTGCTTGGGGACAAGCAAGGTTTTAGTGTGAGGAGGTTTGATAGGAGTAAAATACTCCTATCTTTAGGATGTCTTTTCGTATGCTTTTACACGCGTTCACCTCATTTTTCAATGGAATTGTATACCTTATAGAGGGTGTGTATGTTTCAGGGAATCAAGAGCATTACGGAGAGTTTTGAGGCCGGAATAGTGGAAAATGAGCGGAAGCGGAAGTCAAGTGCGAAAGGAGCTAAAGCCGGAAGCAAGCGAAGCAACGTCCCTCTTTTAAAGAGGTGTCTCGACTTATTTGTGTGTCTCGATTCGAGACACTACAGGATGAGAAGCAGATTATTCTGCTTGATGTGTCTCGAATCGAGACACATCCATAAGTTGTGTGTCTCGATTCGAGACAAGAAGGAAAGAGGGGATTTCAGCTTTTGGACATTTCCTTATTGGGCCAAACATCCAAGATTGGGCTGTACTTTATTCCTTGTTTTGGGTAGTACTATTTAAGGACACCTTATTTTCCTTTTTAGGGCTATGCACTAGATTTAGATTTGTAGCCCCCATTTCCTTTTACTATTCTCAGCTTTTTGAATTACACTTGTTCTTAGTGATATTTTGAGCTTTTGTTATGGATTGAAGATTATTATTATTAATAGAAGATTATTGGTTCTTTATTATTGTTCTTCATTATCTCTTTTATGCTTGGATCTTCAATTATTGCAAGGTAATTAATCTCTAAACTATGTTTACTCCTAATGCTTACTTATTAGTTATTGCTATGATGTTTGTGATGAGTAGCTAAATCCTTAGTTTAGGGGTTGTTGATGAAGTTTGGTTGTGATTAGTTGACTAGGGTTTGATTTGGGTATTAGGGTTTGTAGTGATTTGTATGCTTAATGCCTAGGATAGATTGATCTCCTAATCCTAGGTTAAAAGGGTAATTAATTAGGCGAGAGTCACTTAATAACCCGGAATTAGCAAATCACTTAATTAGGGCTTAATCATGCGAGAGCGATTTAGGGCTTAATCGGTTATAGGTTAACTTCGTGATTGGATTAAATTGGTATAATCGAAATCTAATTACGTGAGAGCGATTTAGATTTCGGGGTATTAATTTAATTACAATTAGTTCTAATTGCGGACTCGAGAGAGCGGATTAGGCATTTTAGAAAAACTTGACCCGAACTAATTACCAAATCAACCCCGGTTAGCTAGAACGTTTCAAATCGAATTAACAACCTCTAAACTAAGGATTTAGCTACTCATCACAAACATCATAGCAATAACAAATAAGTAAGCATTAGGAGTAAACATTAGCTGGACACAAATTTTATTGTTTCCTTGATGGGTAATCCGGTTACAATCAGATATTAATTCTCCCGGAAGATCAAGAGAAGACGACCTTCACATGCCCCTACGGTACCTTTGCATATCGGCGAATGCCTTTCGGACTATGCAACGCACCCGCCACATTTCAAAGATGTATGACCTTAATTTTTAACGACATGATTGAGGATATTATGGAGGTGTTCATGGACGATTTCTCCGTGTTTGGCGATTCGTTCGATGGTTGTTTAGCGAACTTAAGGCGGGTTTTAGCAAGATGTGTGGAGTACAAACAAGATCGGACGCATGCTAGGCTAAGGAGGCATGAACAGAAAGTGCAAGAATTTTACAATGCCCAAGGCGGTCCGCGATTCCCATCTCCTACACCTTCGCCGGAGCCACCTGAGTTCGATTGAACTCGAAGATTTGCTTTCTTCAACTCTAACTCATGCAATTTTCCGTTTTATTTCATTGCCATGGGGACATAGCATAGAAATAGTGTGGGGAGGGGTGGTTGAAAATATGAATGCGTTAGAGTCTCGTTTTTATTGTTTTGTTATTGATGTTTGTGTTGTAGGAGTCTAGTTGTTTTTTATGTTGTTTGTTTTGAGTCACCTCGCACTAAATCTTTGGCTTGTGTTGTTGGAAGCATGATTAGTGGCCTTGGTGTACTTGTGAAAATTATTCCCGATCAATGAAGTTGTCAATTGCATTTTTCTAGCTTAATCAATCAAATGTGGATGTGTTTAAGAAGATGCAAGTTGTATGACATGGTTCAATGAAGTTAGAATTAATTCAATGTGAATTGGTTTTGTGTTTTGACAAGTTTGTAGTACTTAATGCGGATGCATGATGTGTGCTTTTAAATTGACAATTTGAGCAATTTTTGAAAAATTGAGTATGATTGGCATGTGTTCATAGGAATTAAGTATTTAGCATGACACCCTTTTATTGAGCGTTTATTGAGCCTATTTGTTGTGGTGAGTGTCGATTGCTTGCTAAATTCCTAGAACTTGCTTGCTGTCCGCTCAAGACTATAGAGGTTGAGTGTCAATGACTAGATGAGTATGGCATTAGGAATACCCCAAATTTTTGAACAAAATCACTTAAAAGCCTACCCTCTACCCTTAGAATCACCATTTGAGCCTAAGCCTTTCCTTGACAAACACAAATCACACAACTTCCCGTCAACAATTTACCTCTTAAAACACCCAAATTTGATTTGAATAACTTAATAATGAGAAAAATGTGACACTAGCTTGATGACTAGAAAGAAATGTGAAAGTGCTAAAAGAATAGGAATTTGCCTCGAGAAAAAGAAAATCAAAAGAAAGAAAGAATAAAAACAATATCAAGAAGAAAAAGAAAACAAAAGAAAAAGAGGAAAATGAAGAAAAGAAAAGAAAGAAAGAATAAACAAAGGCAATAGAAAATTCAAAAGTTCACAAGTGTTAAAAATCCGAGCTAGGTCGAAAGTGTATTAGAAAAGAGTCGTTCAAATCAAGTTTTAGCCAATTATCCAAATCTACCTACCCCTAACCCATAAGCCAAGTTACAACCCTCACAAGTCCATATGATAGTTGTTGATTACCGAACCAAATAGTGGAGTTCGGGACTAAAAGCAAGCTTATAGTGAATGAGCACGATGTGAGTTTAAATGTTTACCTTAAACACTTGTGTGTTGGAGTGACATCTTGTGAGATTCATTTTGCAAGTGTAAGTGAATGATTTGTATCTACACAAATGTGTCCTATTTATAGGCATAAAAGGAGTGGTAGCCAAGTCTTGCAAGATCTTCTTTCCTTAGCTCATCTAGAGTGGGATCCAAGCTTGATCTCTTTCTTGTCTTGTATAGTTTGATTGGAGTCAAGCTTGCAAGTTTCATTTCCATAATGAGATGGAGCAATTGAAAAAGGTCATTTCTTTATGTGCAAGCCAAGAAAAAAATCCCATATTAAGTGTGAACACATGGTATGTTCATATGAGTGTCAATATGCACCTAGCAAGACTTTCGGAAGTGCCCAAAACAGATGCTTTGACTATAGTCAGAGTGTCAACCGGCCTTGAACCGGTTTAGTGTCGAGCACCGGTTGAGGGCTAGTTCACTTATTTTTTGTAGGTAGAAGCTTGACCGGCCTTGAACCGGCCTGATATCGAGGGCCGGTCAAGCACCGGTTGAGCTTCTGGTTCGGTTTTTTTGCTCCAGTTTGACTGGTTTCTGACCGGTTTGAGTCGGGCTTCAGTCAACTGTCTTGTTTTTGACCCAAATTAGTTTGACTTGATTATTTCTCCAATTAAGCTCTGTTTTATTCAAAAATATGCTACAAATGTTAATTATTTACATTTTACATTAAAAACTGTAAAAGAAGTACAAGTAACTAAAAACGCCTCTATTTTCCGTAAAAAAGATTAAAATACGAAATAAAAGTAATATAAAAATTACGTAAAATAGAGTCTTATTATTTTCATCTATATTTATGTGAGTTAACCAAGTCAAATTTGAGATTTTTAAGAGGTAAAATTTTGAAAAGGTTGATTTGTATGAAAATTGTGGTTTAAAAAGAAATTGGTTAAGGCTCATATTATATTATCTTAAGGTAGAAGGGGTAGGCTTTTTGAGTGAGTTGAAGAAGTGTGTAATCCTAATTGTCATTCTCACCTAATTGCCAAAAACTCAACAATGCAATCTTTCCAGGACATAGGAGCAAGTTATAGTACTAACACATGCAAAACACAACAAAAATATAGGTTCGAAAATTCAAGAATTAGGTGTGTTTTAACTAATGCTAGAACTACAACAATCATGCACATATGCCAATTTCCTAGGATTGAACAATTTTACTACATACACATCATATTTCCACATCAAACTCGTTGATCATGCATTTTAGGGTCAAATGTTGCTAACAAGTAACTTCACCCTAATCTTATCAACTTATGTCATATGATTAGCATTTAACTAAGCAAGCATCAACAATAATTGTTAAAATAAGAAACACCAGTCAAATATTCATTAATGAGAAATGACATTTGATATGATTCAAGTGTTTGATCAACTTAGCTAACATACTACAAAATTAAGCTTAGAGGTATGCTCAAAGATCTGACCAAAATTCTCCTAAGCAAAATATCAAAGACACACAAACAAACTAAAATGGACAAAGGAAAACAACATTAAAAATAAACAATCCTACGCAATTACATTCAGTTTTCCAACCCTCCTCACACATTTCGATGCAATGTCCTCCATGCTAAGAAATTAGACATATAAAAATTGAATAGGAGTTGAGTTGAGAAAATCAAATCTTGTGTGTTCAATCGAACACCGGCGGTTCGGGAGATGAAGTTGGAGATGGATAGGGCGGCCCCCCTTGGGCATTGAAGTAGTCACGTAATTTCTCTTCGTGACGTCTTTGTCACTCTTGAAGCCGCTTTTGCCTATACTCCATGCGATCCCACATTTTGTGTTGGTCCTCCATGAACCGAATTTGTATTGCCTCAAAATCATTTCGTTCTTGCGGGACATTCGGAGCTGGTTGCTCCCATTGTCCCCTTTCCGGTACACCTTCACCTTCGGCACTAGTACCGGCCGCTTCTTTGTTCTTCCTACGCACCGACTCTTTAGCCCGCTTCGGCTCTACTTCTTTTCTTGGCGATGCTTGCAATTTAGGCGGAATTGGTTAGCCGGGATGTGTTGCCACCCAATTATCATGCTTGTATTTGCCCGCAATCCTTCCCTTCCTCACATATGCTCCCACATTCAAGTGGTCCTCGTCGATCATTCGTGGAGGTAGAATCCCATACTTGCTTTCATCAAATTCCGAGTATTTTCTTGCCAAGAACAATACCAACAATCCGTACCGTACCTTCTTTTGAGCCTTGGGAAGCTCTTGAACAACTTCATCAAACGGTACCCTATATTGACTTGCATCTCCAGCTCCGTTTGGTGCAATAAAGCTCGGAAAAGAAACAAATCCTTCCTCGCCACCTTGTTATATTCATGGCGGCCATAGAAGGTGTGGCCATACCACTTAAGCAAGATTATAATGGCAATATCCCGAACTTCATTCAATTTGGAGACGTGTGAGTTGTACGACGATTTCCCCAATGCCTTATTTCCATATCACATTTTCATCAAAATCTTCTACCGGAAACTCTCTCAGTCCTTGATCCCGCAAACGGAAGTCTTGAATCAAATTGGTAAAGGAGTACTAAAGTTCCTTGCCATCCAACTGAAATGTAATGGAAGTGTCGTTGGCTGGCGACTTAGCGATTGTGGTGAAGAATTCATAAGTGAGCGCCTCACAATGCTCGTGTGATACCATCGTCAACTTGTCAATTCTCAACAATTGAAGGTATTGCTCCAACACCTCATCAATACCCAAATTCTGCATAGCATCCCAACAAATGGTATAAGGAATGGTGATACCCTGTTTAGCAAGCTTCTCATAGCGCTCCCCTTTGCTAATCGAACGGATTTCAAAGGGTGCCATGTATTTCCTTGTAAGAGATGCCGGAGTGTTCACTCCTACAACCCTACACCCGGAGGCGGTTAAATTTCGTGAGGAACAGATAGCTCGAGGTCGGTGTTCCTCTTGAAGTTCTTGCTCAACTGGAGGGTTGGATGGTTGTTTGGAGGTTCGGTTTGCTCTAGTGTTTCGAGACATTGTAAAATGAGGAAAAGGGTGTTTGAAAGTGTGTTTAGATTTGAGTTTGGCCTTAATATGGTAGGGCTAGATCTTGGGGAAGAATTTGCAAGAGGAAAGAGAGTGGAGTTCTTGGCTATGGAGTTTTTGCTTAATATGGAAATGAAGTTGGAGAAGATGAAGTGTTGGAGGCCTTTTACTGGTAAAAATTCAAATGGAGGAGAGGAAAGGCTAAGATCTTGCCATGTCATTGATCTTTGTATAGTGTGTTTTTAGTTGAAAGGTCAAGATTTGAGCCACATCATCAATCCAAGAGTTTTAAAAACCAACCCATGAAATAATTTCGTTCAAAAATCAACCCCCCTTTAATAACAAGGAGCTCGAATCGAGACACCCTTACCAAATGGGTGTCTCGATTCGAACCACAAAATCTGGTAACACAAATTTTGTGTCTCGAATCAAGACATCCATTTTGCCAACCTTATAATGGGGGGGGGGGGGGAGATGATTTTTCTCCTCTTCTTTCGTACCTTCACACACAAAACTAAAAATATCGGCGTTATCTCGAACAAAAAGACGGAAAAATTAACAAAAAAAAATTAACATTCTAAACAATCTAATGAAAGCAAAACAACAACGAAAGCATTAAATCGAACCTCTTCGGAATGCCTCCCAAGTGCGCTTGTTTCAAGTCTATAGCTCGACCGTTTCACGGTGGACTTAAGAAACGGGGTCGAGATAACATTGCTTCCCAATTCGATCCGTCAAAGGCCCTAAGTAAGGCTTGCAAAGATGTCTGTTGACCTTAAACGTTTCACCTCCTTGATTCTCTAACTCAATGGCACCATGATTCTCCACACTCCGAATCTTAAATGGCCCACTCCATCGGGCCTTAAGCTTTCCCAGGAATAATCGCAACCTCGAATTGTACACCAAAACATAAGTTCCTACCTCAAAGGTTATGCCGACGCATTGTCTTCTCATTATAGAGCTTCGCATTTTCATATGCCGAGAACCAGAATCCCTCCAATTCATTCAATTGCAACAAGCGTTTTTTCCCCGCCGCTTTGAGATCAAAGTTCAAATTTTTAATCGCCCAATAAGCCTGGTGCTCCAATTCCAAGGGTAAGTGGCATGCTTTTTCCATACACAATGCGATAAGAGGTCATACCTAATGGCGTTTTGAATGCCGTGCGATACGTCCATAACACGTCATCAAGCTTCAAACTCCAATCCTTGCGAGTGCCACTCACCATCTTCTCTAATATCCGCTTCAACTCCCGGTTGGAGTTCTCAACTTGCCCACTTGTTTGCGGACGGTAGGGGATAGCAACCCGGTGATACACATTGTACTTCTTCATCAAGGCATCGAATTTCCAGTTGCAAAAATGTGAACCACCGTCACTAATAATAACCCGTGGGGTACTGATAGGAGTATTTTACTCCTATCTAGAGTGTCGTTTTCGCATGCTTTCATAATGTTTTATCACGGTTTTATGGTATTTCGAATGCCTTATTACGTGTTTTAATATTTCAGGTACTTAGGAGCATTGCAGAAGCATTTTGGTGCAAAAGTTGGAAAAGACGACAAAAGCGATGCGGAAGCTCATTTGCAAATCTGAAAAGCTGACCCCTGTGCACTATTTGACCAATTTGGACTAGTTAGTAGCCTCAAATGAATTCGTGATCTTCATGAAAGTTAAAGTAGACGTCCTAAGCTTTCCAACGGTTCAAGAATCGACTCAATCGGACATTTCTACACCGAGTTACGAAGGTTTGAAGATTGCGATCCGGAGCAGAAAATGGTTGCTCGAATCAAGCTCCTCATTTAGCCCAAGGAGCTCGATTCGAGCTTGGACTTGCTGGAAAGGGGAAATCTTATTTCAAGATGCAACAAGACTTTATTAATTGGGACGATGACAAAAGTACCTAAAATTTTAAAAATATTTACAAAAGTACCTGTAAACTTTTTTTATTTACAAAAATACGACTGATTTAAAATTAATTACAAAAGTATCAAAAAATGAAAATTAATTACAAAAGTACGATTTGTATAATGTCGGTATAATTATGGTATAATTTTGGAATATTAAAACTATAAATCAGATAATTTAAAAATAATATTTGGTTTATTATTGGTATAATTTCAGTATATTTTTGGTATATTGATTATAAATTTTTATATATATTTTCTAGTTGATAACATGTATTTTTTTTATGTGTATTTTTCACTATAGTTGGTAATGAACTAGAAAATTTGTATACTCTTGGTATACTGATTGTATAATTTTGGTATATTATTAATTTAATTTTCAGTATACGATTTGATGTAATTTTGGTAAATTTTTATTTAATATTAACAAAATCTCAGTATGTATAATGTTGGTATAATTTTGGTACAATGTTGATATAATGTTAGTTTATTAGTATACTAATATTATACCCACAGTATACACCGTATGTTTGATATTATTTTTTATTTTTTTGTACTTTTGTAAATATTATTAATATTTTTGTAAATGAAAAAAGTCAACATATACTTTTGTAATTATTTTCATTTTTTTTGGTAAATGGTGTAATTTCCTCTTATTAATTTGCTATTTTGGGCCCAACACATGTGTAAATGAATGTTTGTCTTTTTCCTTCTTTTGTAAGTACTATAAAAGCAACCTTACCTCTATTTTAGGTTAAAAAGATTTCCCTAGACTTTATTCTATTGGTGTACTTTTGAATCTTCTCCTAATTTTAGAAATCCCTAAGTTTTAGTCTTCTTCTTCAATAGATTTTCCAGCTTTTTATATTTCCACCATTGTTGAGATCTCTGAAGCTTTATTGGATGAACAAGTTTTATTTTCTATTGCAACTCTTATTTGTGGGTTTTTCATCTTATTGTAAGTACTCTTTAACCATATCTTCCATTTATGATTTTTTTAATTTAGCCCTTAGTATGTGTAGCTAATTCCCCATGTTTGGGTGTTGAGATGATTTCCTTCATGTTGTGTTAATTAGTATGTTTGATTGGTTAAATGCTTGTTCTAATTCTAGTTTCTAATGCTTGTGTTAGCTTAGCTATCTAATGCATGATTTAGTGTTTGCTTGACTCATTGAGAAATAGTTAGGGTAATAGACTTTGGAATTAAAAGCCTAGATTGTAATACCACGAGAGTGGATTAGGATTTAGGTGACCTTGAGTTTGTTGATTAATTGATGTTGGGTTGTTTAGTATCACGAGAGTGAGTTAGGCATTAATTGATTACTTGATTATTGATTTTGTCGTTCTTAGAGGCTCGAGAGAGCGGGAACGGTGCACTAGGCACAACTCGGCCCTTGCTAGATACCAATTCATCCATTACTATGTATGCATGACCTAGGAATAATTTCAACCCCTAGACACCTTTTACTTATTGATTAAACTCGTTATTATTATAGTTGCTTGAATTGTTAGTTTAATTGTTTAGTTGTTTAGTGCCTATTTAGTTGTTAATCTTACTTGAAACTTCAACCATTTGTGTTTCGCTAAACGAATTGAATGATAACTAAAATTCATTCTCATCAATTGCTCCTAATTCACTCCTTGTGGGTTCGATCTCGTATTTACCGAGTATTACAAGTTGGTTTTTTGCTCAACAAGTTTTTGGCGCCGTTGCCGGGGAGTGACGAGTGTTTATGATTGATTGAAATTAGTTATTGTTCGGTCGAGTTAGCTCTATTTTCTGTTTTTATCACTTTTGTTGTTTTTGCTTCTTTCCGGATTTACGCATGGTTTGTTTGTTGTTGTTTGTGTAGGAGATCGACTATAGTGTATGCACAATACACGAAGGGCCAATCTTCCGCTAGAACCGTTTCAAGACAACCTCGGGAGATTTGAAAGAAGTGTGAGAAGGGAGAATCGTATACCCGCTATCATGGAACATGGGGAAGATAACTATGAGGAGGAGCAATATCACCCTCAAAACGATGGAGTGAGGCAACATCCGCCTCCTCCACTCGATGAGAGAAATCGGCAAGAGCAACAAGGGGACAATCACCCTCAAGTTCAAGGCCATCAAGCACAAAGACAAACTTTGGGGGATTTCTTCCTCCCGGATGTGGATAATGCCACCTATAGGTGCTTTGCAAGACCGGTCACCGCGGCTACTTTTGAAATCAAGCCTAGCACGATTCAACTCCTAGAGAATCGGTGCCAATTCTTTGGGCTACCAAGTGAGGATCCGAATGAACACATAGCCAAGTTCTTGGGAGTGTTGGACACATTCAAGCTCCATAATGTCACCGCCGATCAAATCAAGCTTCGGATGTTTCCATTCTCACTAAGGGATAAGGCTAGCTTGTGGCTTCGGTCATTACCTAATGCATCAATCCACAATTGGCGGGATCTTGCTCAAGCTTTCCTTCACAAGTACTTTCCGATGGGGAGAACCGCAAAGTTGACAAAGGACATCATTGATTATTACCAATATGAGGGGGAATCTCTCTATGAAACTTGGGAGAGGTTCAAGGATCTCCAAAGGCACGTACCTCATCATCGACTTGTAAGGGAGCATGTGCTTCAAATGATCTATAATGGCTTGGGTGAGATTACAAGATCTACCATTTATTCAGCCGCGGGAGGTTCTTTGATGCAAAGACGCTTGATGAGGCTAATGAGTTGATTGAAAAATTGGCTATGGTGAGTAGCACTTGGTCCTCGGAAAGGAGAAGACCACCGGCTCAAAAGGCATTAATGACACTTGACCAATCCAAGGAGTTTGAAGCGATGAAAGCTATGAATGCCTCTTTGCAAAGTCAAGTTGATGCCTTGAAGAAGCAAGTGGCTCCACGGAATACTCCGATTGCGCATGTCCAAGTAGGTTGTGAGCATTGTGGAGATTTCAGTCATGGAAGTAATGAGTGCTATGCCACGGGTCAAGCGTGGAGCGAACAAGTGAATTATGTGGGAGGTCAACGCCAAGGGAATGATCCTTACTCGAATACCTATAATCCGGGGTGGAGAAACCATCCTAACTTCGGATGGAGGAATCAAGAGGGCCAAGGCAATGTGCAAGAAAATCAACAATCGGGTCCTAGTTTCCAAGGAGGAAATAGGCCCCAACAACAAGGGCAAGGAAACAACTATGGTGGTAGACCTCAACACCGTCCGGGATTCCAACCACAAAAGTATACGGATGAGGGAAATGTGCTTTCCAAGGTACTAGAGAAGTTAGAGAAAATGGAGCAAAGGGAGAAGAATCAAGCTTCTACTATCCACCATTTGGAAACTCAAATTTCTCAAATGGCGATTTCGCTTCAAGGAAGACCTCAAGGAGGGTTGCCATCCACTACGAAAAACAACCCTAGAGAGCAAGTTAAGGCGGTAGAGCTCCGAAGCGGGAGAAACCTTGAGAAAGCCAATGGGAAGAAGCATGTTGTTGAGGAGGATGAGCCTCAAGTGGTTGTTGATGTAGCGAGCTCAAGTCAAGAACTACCAACAGAATGTGAGGAAGTGGTTATCGAGGTTGAAGAGCCCTATGTGAGGCCACCGCCGCCGCCGCCGTTTATACCACCGGTTCCATTCCCAAGCCGGTTAAGGAAAGCTCAAGGGAATGAAAAATTTCACAAGTTCCTTGAGATTTTCAAGAAATTGCAAATCAATCTAAGCTTGGCGGATGCACTTCGGGAGATGCCCCAATATGCAAAATTCTTGAAAGACATAATTATGAACAAGCGTAGTTGGGAGCAAGGTGGGACAATACCGCTCACGGAGCATTGTAGTTCCATAATCCAAAGCAACTTACCGATAAAGCTTAAAGATCCAGGGTTTTTTTCTATACCTTGCACCATAGGAAATATGAATGCTATAAATTGTTTGTGTGATCTTGGGGCAAGTATTAATTTGATGCCATTGTTTCTTTTTAGGTCTTTGTTTGGTGATCAACCGGTAAAACACACCTCGATGGTATTGCAACTTGCCGATCACTCTCTCAAAAAGCCGTATGGGATAGTGGAAGACGTACTCGTTAAAGTGGATAAATTCATCTTTCCGGTGGATTTTGTGATCTTAGACTGTGCGGTAGATAAAGAATGTCCTATGATCCTTGGTCGCCCTTTTATGAACACCGGGCGTGCTCTCATCGATGTTCATGCCGGCAAGCTCACCTTGAGAATTGATGAGGAAAATGTGGAGTTTGATATGAAGAGAGTGATGCGGAATGCCATCGAGCAGGAGGATTGCATGAGAATTGATGTGATTAATGAGATTGTGGAAGAGCAACTCCGGGAGAATGTGCAATTGTTGAACGAAGCAAAGAGGGTAGAAATTTGTCCTCAACAAATCTCTCAAGTTTCATTTCATTCCGGGTCGGGGGATGATGAATATACTAGAGAGGATGAACCGAAGCCAGAAAGTTTAAACAAGAGCAATGGTGTGACTCCACCATCTTCGGAGTTGCCCCCGAAGGTTGAAATGAAGCCGCTTCCGCCACACCTCCGGTATACTTTTGTTGGGGAAAATGAGACCTTGCCGATAATCATGTCAAATAAGCTTTCTAAGGATCAAGAAAGAAAGGTTGTGCAAGTAGTGAAAGAGCACATGTTAGCAATGGGGTGGCAAATCTCCGACATTCGAGGAATAAGTCCTCAAATTGTGATGCATAAGATTAATCTCGAAGACGAGTCAAAGAGTCGACTCAAAGGCAACGAAGATTAAATCCGAATATGAAGGAGGTAGTGCACAAAGAGATCGTCAAGCTCCTCGACGCCAGAATAATCTATCCGATTTCGGATAGTGAGTGGGTTAGTCCCATTAAATGTGTGCCTAAAAAGGGAGGTATGACAATGGTGGAGAGTGAAAAAGGAGAGCAAATATCCACAAGGACGGTAGCCGGTTGGCGAGTATGCATCGATTATCGGAAGCTCAACGAGGTAACCCGAAAAGATCACTTTCTGCTACCATTTATTGATCAAATGTTAGAAAGGGTAGCGGGATACAAGTTTTATTGTTTTCTTGATGGGTACTCCGGTTACAATCAAATATTAATTCTCCCGGAAGATCAAGAGAAGACGACCTTCACGTGCCCCTACGGTACCTTTGCATACCGGCGAATGCCCTTCGGACTATGCAACGCACCCGCCATATTCCAAAGATGCATGACCTCAATCTTCAACGACATGATTGAGGATATAATGGAGGTGTTCATGGATGATTTCTCCGTGTTTGGCGATTCGTTCGATGGTTGTTTAGCGAATCTAAGGCGGGTTTTAGCACGATGTGTGGAGACAAATTTGGTGCTAAATTGGGAAAAGTGCCATTTCATGGTGGATGAAGGCATTGTACTCGGGCATAGAATATCGGAGGCGAGAATTGAAGTGGATAGGGCAAAGACGGCAGTTATTGAAAAATTAGTCGCTCCGGCTACGGTCAAAGGAGTTCGGGCATTTTTGGGCCATGCGGGTTTTTACCGGTGATTCATTAAGGATTTTTCATCTATTGCACGGCCTTTGACAAGTTTGCTAGTAAAAGATGCGCCGTTTGATTTCACAAAAGAATGTCAAGGTGCTTTTGAGAAGCTAAAGGAGGCACTTGTGACCGCTCCCATTATCTCATCTCCGGATTGGAGTTTGCCTTTTGAGCTAATGTGTGATGCTAGTTGATAGGAGTATTTTACTCCTATATTTAAGGTCTATTTTACTCGGTTTTTCATCATGCGTAGTATTATTTTTATATATTATTTGGCGTTTTTATGTTTAATAGTGTTTGTTAGTGTTTCAGTGGAAATTAGGTGAAAAACGACTATTTGGGGCAAATTTATGGTGGATTGCGTGTACGAGTAAAGCGTAGCTTGCGGACGAAGAAATTGAAGTTTCACGAACGAGATTGAGCAAAAATAGGTTGTTCCCGTTCGAAACAAAGGTTTCTCGAAAGGGAACCATGCAGAATGAGCATGAGTCTCGAACGAGAAGGCCTTGTCTCGTTCGGGACTCAAGAAGGAATCAACATCTCAAAGCTTTCGGTTTCTGTTTTTTCGAACGTGAACGAAGCTCCCGTTCGGGAACCATGTTAAAATTGGGCATGTCACGAACGGGACTATGGCTTCCCGAACGGGAAAGAAGAGAATTACGCGTGCAGCAGACTTTGAATTGGACTGAAATTCCTCCTCAAATTACAATTATAATTCCTATTACAAATTGATTTGTAATACGAATTAGAAGACTCCGGAACTTCTCCTACTATATAAAGACCTTGTACTAGACTCAATTTAGTATGTAGAATAATTTAGATTACATTAGTTATAATTTAGTTTTTATCAAATAGCTTTTAGTTTAGTTTTTTTTCAGCAGTTTATAAGTAGTTTATAATTAGTTTCTGCAAGACGATTGTTGAAGATTTCAAGCTTAATCAAGACAATTCTCTCCGAAATTGACAACTCCGGTATTTATTGTTTAATTATGCTTTCTTCTTCATCATCCTTCTTGTTTTGTTTCAGTTTTAATATGAGTAACTAAAACCCTTGTTCGAGGGTTGACATGAACTTATAAATTGGTAATTATTTGGATTGGATGGATTAGTGTTAATTCGTGTCTTAATTATTAATCTTATTGCTTGGATTAAATTAGCTACTTAGTTCATGAGTTTGTGTTTAGTTAACTAATTGAGAGATTGTTAATTAAATAGACATAGATAATTAAGAACTTAAAGAAAAACGCCGTGAGAGCGGGTTGGAATTTAGGTAGTCGTTGAGTTTGCTTCATAATTATAATTTGATTATTTAATTCAGTTTTAATATCGTGAGAGCGAGTTAATAATTGGTTAGTTAATTAGGTTGTAATTTTATTCGGATCTTTGAGGCTTGAGAGGGCGGGATTCGGTGCTTTAGAATAGCTCGATTCGCGATAAAATCACTAAGAAATCCTATTCCATAATTTTACTTATTTATTTGGGATTATCAATCCTTGAACTTTTTAATCTTATTGTTTTAAATCATATTTTATTATTTGTTTTCAGTTTATATTAGTTTAATTAAATTACAAAATCCTATTGATTTTTCTAGCTAGCCGATTAAAGAATATTTGAAATTAGTGATTAAGTCCATTGTCTCTGTGGGATCGATACTTGGTCTTCCAAGTTATATTACTTGAGCGATATCGTACACTTGCGATTAATTGCCAACAAGTTTTTTGGCGCCGTTGCCGGGGACAATTGCGTACTTAATAAATTAAGAGTATTATATTCTTGATTGTGTTAGCCTTTATTTTCTTTTTTTTTGTTGGATTTTATGCGGGGTGTTCTTGTTTTTGGGTGTGCAGATTATTTGATATTTATTGGTTTATCCTCATTTTTTTTGGTGTACCTATTCTGAAAAGAGTAATGGCATGGAATCAAAATTATATACAGTACCAAAATTTTCAGTATAACTGTGAAATTTGTGGGGATTTTGGTCATATTCGAGCTGAGTGTCATGCACTCTATCCAGATTGGAATGGACATGCCAACTATATGGGTGATCAATGGCAAGCTAGTGAAACTTATGGTTGGAACGATACTTGGGAGAACTTCAATAAAAACTTTAACTTTAATTCAAGTTATCATCCACATCAAAACGAATGGGATTTCAATTCCAACAATGAACCACAACAATCACCAGATTTTCAGCAATATCAAAATCAAGATGGGGAGAGCAAGATTGACGAATTAATTGAGGAGATGAGAACCACTTTCCAAAATCAAGCCGCCGTCAACCACCGTCTTGAGACGCAAATTTCTCAATTGGCTATTTTGATTCAAAATATAGCTCAAGGTGGTCTACCATCTACAACAGAATCAAATCTAAAAGAGCAAGTAAAAGTAATTGAGCTTCGAAGCGGAAAATCACTTGGCAATCCGCATGTTACGAAGGTGGTTCAAGTTGACGATGTGCCGATCAATAGTGAGGATGAGATGGCTGAAATTTCATATGTCAATGCCTTAGTTGGACATCATCCAACAAAGGTACATGTAGAGGTCGAAAAAGAACAGTGTGAGGATGGTGAACTTGAAACTCCGATTTTCCACCCAATTACAACATCCATGAGTTTAAATAATGAAAGTGGAGAGCAATTTGGTATTACGGTACTCTACGAGGAATTTAATAAAACCGTTGATTTCAAAGATCCATTCTTAGAAGGATTTGATTCCGAGTATGATGGAAATAATACTAAATATATGAATATGATTCATACTCCTCATGTTCCCTACTATAATGTACACGCATACTCTATATCATCCAAGTTTTATTCGAAGGAGCCAACAAGAAAAAAAAGGGAGAAGATGCTACCAAGACGGCTTCCTCATGTTAGGTTTTATTTTTAGCAACCTTACGCGAAGAGTCAAGCTTCATACTCTAACTAAAGCGCACTTGGGAGGCAATCCCAAGAGGTATTATTTTCCTTTCATCTTACACTCATGTTTTTCAATTTTTTTTATTTCATTACACTGAGGACATTGCATGAAATAGTGTGAGGATGGGGGAAAAACATATCGTTTAGTTAGGATTTTTTATTTATTTTATTATTATTATATTTTCTTAGGGTTAGTATGTGTTTGTTTTTTATTATTATTTTATTTTTCTTGTGTTTTTATGCTTTAATAGATTGTTTTAGGGTGTTGTTAGGGTGTTAGTAGTTTATTTTCAATGTCTTGTATCGGTTTAAATCTTTGTCTTTCAAGTATGAAAAAAGTGTTAGTTGATTTGGTGTTATCTTTAAAATTTGTCAATCTTAGATTTCCCCAAATCAATGAATGTATGAACGCGACTTCTTAATTCGACAATTGATAAGTGATGCTTGCTTAATGACTTAATAATTCGTTGACATAATCCGATGAAATAAGGGTGAATTCAAAATTAAGACTTGTTCAAATCGTTGAAACATAATTGAATAACTTGATGCGGATTCATGACATGTCCATAGTTTATTTTTATAATCGTTTTTAAACTTTTGGCATAAGTAGCATAATTCTTGTAGGAATTGAGTTTATGGCATAACACTACACACTTTTGAGAGTTTTGAGCTTAATTTCCTTGTTGTGAGTGTTGATTTCATGTTTTATTCCTAGAACTTGCTCGGTGTCCGTTTAAAGTTACACGGTTGAGTTTTCAACAATTAGATGATTATGGCAATTAGGTATAACCTTTCTTTTAGACCACTTAAATAGACTACCCTTTATTCCCTAGATTACACCAATTTGAGCCTTAAACTTTTTTATTGTTTTTACCATATTTTACCATTTACCGTTCTATGTTTTACCTCTTTTGTTTACCTTATCGTCTTAATATATTTTGTTATGACTATGATGAATATAGGTGATTCGAAACTCGAGATTAGTGAAAAGAAAAAGTGAACTACATTGTGCTTAAAAGATAAAGTTACGCCTTATAAAAGATTGAAAGAAAATAAAAAGAGATAGAAATTTGCAAGCAAAAGCTTCAAAAAGAAGAAAAAAATTCTGAGATTGCAAAAAAAAGCAATGAGTAAAGCGTAATTCAAAAAGAAAAGAAAGTTATAAGTTCATATAAACGCAAAAGCGGAGTTAGATCGACCTAGAAGTTAATAGTAGTAGTAAATAGTTTATTAAGTTGATAATTAGCCTTTGTTTTATCCTTTTTACCTACCCTTTACCTTAACCACGTTACAACCTCAATAAAAGACCATATGATTTTTGTTGATTACCGAATCAAGTAGCGGAGTCCGGGACTATGAGCAAGCTTATGGTGAGTATTCATGTTTTCAAGTGTGAGTTTTCCTTTTGATTATATATACCCTAAACACTTGTTATTATATTGATGCCATTAGCTCGGATTCTACTAAATTGTGCTATGATTTGCTTAAGTGGAAAAAATTTGATTATTTTCCATGTCCCGCAAGTGATAGTGAAGCTTGAAGTGTGATTCAATTTGACCTTGTACTAATGAGTTAGTAACCGTTGTTATATTGAATTATGTCATAAAATTATTATTGTTATTTGATTTCATCATTATTTAGTTGTCGGTTTTAGAAGGTTGTTTTTCATATTATTCATAGGGTCGGGGATTTCTATTATTGATTTATTAATAAGTAATGTGCTAAATTTGCTAACATATTTTGTAGAGTAAGATTTATTTCTTGCTTGAGGACAAGCAAAGGGTAAGTGTGAGGAGGTTTGATAGGAGTATTTTACTCCTATATTTAAGGTCTATTTTACTCGGTTTTTCATCATGCGTAGTATTATTTTTATACATTATTTGGCGTTTTTATGTTTAATAGTGTTTGTTAGTGTTTCAGTGGAAATTAGGTGAAAAACGACTATTTGGGGCAAATTTATGGTGGATTGCGTGTACGAGTAAAGCGTAGTTTGCGGACGAAGAAATTGAAGTTTCACGAACGAGATTGAGCAAAAATAGGTTGTTCCCGTTCGAAACAAAGGTTTCTCGAACGGGAACCATGCAGAATGAGCATGAGTCTCGAACGAGAAGGCCTTGTCTCGTTCGGGACTCAAGAAGGAATCAACATCTCAAAGCTTTCGGTTTCTGTTTTTTCGAACGTGAACGAAGCTCCCGTTTGGGAACCATGTTAAAATTGGGCATGTCACGAACGGGACTATGGCTTCCCGAACGGGAAAGAAGAGAATTACGCGTGCAGCAGACTTTGAATTGGACTGAAATTCCTCCTCAAATTACAATTACAATTCCTGTTACAAATTGATTTGTAATACGAATTAGAAGACTCCGGAACTTCTCCTACTATATAAAGACCTTGTACTAGACTTAATTTAGTATGTAGAATAATTTAGATTACATTAGTTATAATTTAGTTTTTATCAAATAGCTTTTAGTTTAGTTTTTTTTTCCAGCAGTTTATAAGTAGTTTATAATTAGTTTCTGCAAGACGATTGTTGAAGATTTCAAGCTTAATCAAGACGATTCTCTCCGAAATTGACAACTCCGGTATTTATTGTTTAATTATGCTTTCTTCTTCATCATCCTTCTTGTTTTGTTTCAGTTTTAATATGAGTAACTAAAACCCTTGTTCGAGGGTTGACATGAACTTATAAATTGGTAATTATTTGGATTGGATGGATTAGTGTTAATTCGTGTCTTAATTATTAATCTTATTGCTTGGATTAAATTAGCTACTTAGTTCATGAGTTTGTGTTTAGTTAACTAATTGAGAGATTGTTAATTAAATAGACATAGATAATTAAGAACTTAAAGAAAAACGCTGTGAGAGCGGGTTGGAATTTAGGTAGTCGTTGAGTTTGCTTCATAATTATAATTTGATTATTTAATTCAGTTTTAATATCGTGAGAGCGAGTTAATAATTGGTTAGTTAATTAGGTTGTAATTTTATTCGGATCTTTGAGGCTTGAGAGGGCGGGATTCGGTGCTTTAGAATAGCTCGATTCGCGATAAAATCACTAAGAAATCCTATTCCATAATTTTACTTATTTATTTGGGATTACCAATCCTTGAACTTTTTAATCTTATTGTTTTAAATCATATTTTATTATTTGTTTTCAGTTTATATTAGTTTAATTAAATTACAAAATCCTATTGATTTTTCTAGCTAGCCGATTAAAGAATATTTGAAATTAGTGATTAAGTCCATTATCTCTGTGGGATCGATACTTGGTCTTCCAAGTTATATTACTTGAGCGATATCGTACACTTGCGATTAATTGCCAACACTAGTGACCAAGCATTTGGGTTGCGTGTTGGGGCAAGGAAAGGACAAGCGGGTGTATGTGATCTACTACGCTAGTAGAACTATGGCGGGAGCATAACTCAACTATACCACTACCGAAAAGGAGATGTTGGCGGTTGTCTTTGCCCTCGACAAGTTTAGACAATATTTGCTTGGGTCGAAATGCATCATATACACCGACCATGCCGCTTTACGGTATCTATTCACTAAGCAAGATGCGAAGCCAAGGCTCATTCGGTGGATTCTTCTCATGCTAGAATTCGACGTAGAAATCCGAGACAAGAAAGGTACGGAGAATGTGGTAGCGGACCACCTTTCGAGATTTGAAATTCCGGAACCAATTCCAATAGGTGAGGATATCAAGGAGTGTTTTCTGGATGAAACACTTATGATGATTCGGGAAGTGGAGACACCATGGTATGCCGATTTTGCAAATTACCTCTCATCGGGAGTCATGCCTCCGGACTTGACATCCCAAAAAAGGAAGAAGTTCTTATCCGATGTTAAAAGGTACTTGTGGGATGAACCTTTCTTGTTTAAAAATATGTAGATTTGGAATGTTGAGACGATGTGTGGCCTTGGGGGAAATGATGCCCATTTTGAGTTCATGTCATGAGACCGGACATTATGGTTCGGCAAGAACCGCCGCTAGAGTGCTTGAGAGCGGGTTCTTTTGGCCAACCTTATTTCGTGATGCCAAAGAGTTTGTTGACCATTGTGATCGGTGTCAACGTGTAGGCAATATCTCAAAAAGAGACGAGATGCCTTTGACTTCGGTTCAAGAAGTGGAGATATTTGATGTATGGGGTATAGATTTCATGGGGCCTTTTCCGGTATCATTCAAAAACCAATACATTTTGGTATGTGTGGATTATGTTTCGAAATGGGTGGAAGCGGAGGCTTTGCCCACTAACGATGCTAAAGTGGTGTTGAGTTTTCTTAAGCGGCTAGTGAATCGGTTTGGGACCCTTAGAGTGGTCATTAGTGATGGCGGTTCGCATTTTTGCAATCGGCAATTTCAAGCTCTTATGAGGAAGTACAATGTGCATCACCGGCTCGCCACACCTTATCACCCCCAAACGAGTGGTCAAGTTGAGGTTTCGAACTGTGAATTGAAAAGAATTCTTGAGAAGACGGTGAATGGATCCCGAAAAGATTGGTCTTTGAAATTGGATGATGCATTGTGGGCGTATAGGACGGCCTACAAAACTCCACTCGGTATGTCACCATTCCGTATTGTTTATGGGAAGGCGTGTCATCTTCCTCTAGAGCATGAGCATAGAGCGTATTGGACTATTAAGAAGTTGAACTTTGACTTCAAAAAGGCGGGGGAAAAGAGATTGCTTCAATTGAATGAGTTAGATGAATTCTGATTCATGGCATATGAGAATGCCAAGCTCTATAAAGAGAAAACGAAGCGATGGCATGATGCTCACATCTCCCCGAAGGTCTTAGAGGTTGGTTCATTTGTACTTCTTTACAATTCACGCTTGCGGTTGTTTCCGGGTAAATTGAAATCTCGATGGAGT
Organism: Mercurialis annua; assembly: GCF_937616625.2. Taxonomy (NCBI): domain Eukaryota; kingdom Viridiplantae; phylum Streptophyta; class Magnoliopsida; order Malpighiales; family Euphorbiaceae; genus Mercurialis; species Mercurialis annua. Next base: position 10,820,403 of record NC_065577.1, read on the forward strand.
GGCCCATTCAAAATCCGGAATGTGGCGAATCACGGTGCGGTGGAATTGGAGAATTCTAAGGGTGAAACTTTCAAGGTTAATGGCCACCGGTGCAAACCATATCTTGGACCCTTGACGAATCGGGTGGAAGATGAGATATCTTTCACAACTCCTACATGAGTCCACCGTGAGACGGTCGAGCTTTCAACTTTAAACAAGCGCACTTGGGAGGCATTCCCAAGAGGTTCGATTTAATATTTTTTGTTGTTGTTGTTTTACCTTCTTTAGATTGTTTAGATGTTGTTTTTTGTTAATTTTATGTCTTTTTGTTCGAGATAACGCCGATGTGTTTGGTTTTGAATGTGTAGGTAAGAAGAAAAAGCGGAAAAGAATCGAACTCCCCTTGTATAAGGGAGCTCGAATCGAGCTCTCATTGGAAAAAGGAGAGCTCGATTCGAGCTACCTTTGAAAGAAGTGTAGCTCGATTCGAGCTACACATTAATGGGGTGTAGCTCGATTCGAGCTACACCTTATTAAAAGGGGGGGGGGGGGGTGAATTTTTTTTCTTCTTCTATTTGAAATGTTTCTATTGGTGGGATTTTTAAAAGTCTTGGATTGATGAGGTGGAGGCATCTTGGCCTTCCAAAGAGAAACACACTTCACAAAAATTAATGGCATGGCAAAATCTCCACCCCTCCTCTCATTCATTTCAAATTTTACTACTAAAAGAACTCCAACACTTCTTCTTCTCCAAATTCTTTTCCACAATTATCCAAAACTCCATAGTCAAGAACTCTATTCTCTTTCTTCTAGAAAAATATTCCCCAAACTCTATCTCCACCATACTAAAGCCAAACTCAAAACTAAAAACACTTTCAAACACCCTTTTCCTCATTCTACAATGTCTCGGAATACAAGAGCAAGTCGAGCCTCCAAGCAAAAATCCATCCCTCCCATTGAGCAAGAATTTCAAGAAGAACCTCCGCTCCGAGATATCCGTGCCTCAAAGAAAACAACCACTCCCGGGGCTCTCTCACGGAAATACAAGGCACCCTTCGAAATCCGCTCGGTTAGTGAGGGTGAACGCTATGAAAAGCTTATAGAACTCGGTGTCACCGATGCTTATGAAATTTGTTGGATGACTATGGAGAAATTGGGCTGATGAGAAGTTGAATGATATTATTCAATTCCTTTTTCTTGATAAGTTGATAAGGATACCGCACGAGCAATGCGAAGCGCTCACATACGAATTCTTCACTACCCTTGAGGCCACCACCGACACTTCTATTACCTTTCGGTTGGACGGCAAGGAGCGGGAATATTCCATGATCAATTTGTATCAAGACTTTGGGTTAACCGATTTAGGAATGAAAGAGTTGTCGGATGGGGGCGATTTTGATGCAAACGTGATATGGAATAAGGCATCGGGGAAACTAAGTTACGACTCACACATTTCCAAGTTGAAAGAGGTTCGGGATATTGCCACCATAATCTTGCTTAAGTGGTACGGCTACACCTTCTATGGACGCCATGAGCATCACAAAGTAGCGCGGTCGGATTTGTTCCTTTTGCAAGCTTTGAATCACGCAACGGAGCGAGAGTAGCAAGTGCATTTGGAATATCGGTTGATGAAGTTGCTCCAAGAGGCGCCTAAAGCTCAAAAGAAGAAAGGATTCGGATGGTTGGTGTTGTTTTTGCCACGAAAAGATCCGGAGTTTGATGAAAGCAAGTATCAAATTCAACCGCCACGAATGATAGACATGGATCACTTGAGAATCGGAGGGTATGTGAGGAAGGAAAGAGTTGTGGGAAAGTACAAGCACGATAATTGGGTAGAAGCACATCCCGGCGAACCAATTCCGCCTAGGTTGCGCGCATCACCAAGGCAAGAAGTAGAGCCGAGGCAAGCTAAAGAGTCGTTGCGACGGAAAGACAAACATGCGGCCGGAACAAGCGCCGAAGGAGGAGCAATACCGGAGGGCGTGCAATGGGAGCCTCCCGCTCCTAATGTGGATACAAGGAATGACTTTGAAGCCGCCCAACTCCGATTCATGGAGGATCAACGCAAGATGTGGGCACGTATGGAATATCGCCAAAAGAGGCTTCATGATCGACAAAGGCGCCACGAGGAGAAATTACGTGACTATTTCAATGCCCCGGGGCGCCGGCTTATCCATCTCCAACTTCATCGCCCGAACCACTAGAATTCGACTAAAACAAGATTTGCATTTCTCTAACTCAACTCATACAATTTTGCTTTATATTTCTTGCTTAGGGACTAAGTTCGAAATAGTGTGAGGAGGGTTAGTCAATTGTATGTCGTTAGTTGAAATTTATCTTATTTTATGCTTTAGTGTGTTTTATTTTGTTTTGTTGTTTAGTTGTGTTAGTGGTCTAGTTGTCGAGTCGCCTCCGCTAAATCTTTGTTCTAAGCATGATAGTGAATGTTTTGAAGATTTGTGATTGTGGCGGGATTCAGAAATTTATCAACTTGTGACATCTCCCGATCTTTATTGGCATGAATGTGTTTGTCTAATTTAAACAACTTCTAAGGATGATTGATTGATGAAAATACTTTTATATGACAAATTTTGATGAAAATTGGGTGAAAATGTTCTTTGGTGAAAACAATTGTGAGCATCATAGGTGTTTTGGGATATGGATGCATGATGTGCAAATTTTCGAAAATTTTGTGTCATTTGTGAATAAAATTGGGCATGATTGGCATGTGAATATAGGAATTAAATAAGTGCATAACACCACATTCTTTTCTAAAATGTTGAGCCTTGATTATAATTCTTGGATGTTGTGTGCTATATTCCTAGAACTTGCTTGGTGTCCATTTAAGACTATATAGTTGAGTGTCGATTGCTAAATGAGTATGGCATTAGGATCACCATTTTGTTAAGACCACTTAAAAAGCCAACCCTTACCACTAGATCACCCCCTTTGAGCCTTAAACCATTTCTTTCAAAATTTCAACACATGTTAACACACCATCCCTTCAACAATTTATCCTTTGAAAATACCCCAAAAATGTGACTTGAATGACTCTTAACTATTAAGAAGTTTGTCTAACTTGAAGAATAGGAAAAGCATGAGCAAAGAGGTAATTATGTGCCTAAAGAAAAGAAAGAAAGAATAAAGAAAGATCAAGAAAAAAAAAGAGTAAAAAGAAAAGTTGAATAAAAGGCATGAAAATCAAGATGAAGTTCAAATGTGCAAGAAAATTTCAAGTTAGACAAATAAATGTGATCAAATATATAGTCGTCAAGTAAATTTTTGTAGCCAAACTATCCCTCTTTACCTACCCCCTAACCCCTAGCCAAGTTACAACCCATACAAAAGACCATATGATAGCAATTGATTACCGAACTAAGTAGGGGAGAATCGGACTAAAAGCAAGCCTATGGTGAATTAGCATTTTCTTGAGCCTAATTGTGTACACCCCAAACACTTGTGTGTTAGAGTGAATCTTGTGAGAATTAATATGCTTTTAATTGATGCCTATGTTTGCTATTCCTTGATTGCTCTCTTATCACTTGACCAAGTAGTGCATGTCCCTTAGATGATCTTAATGACTTGATTTGTTCAACAAGAATCTTTAGCCAATGAAAGTGTAGTCTAATTGTCATCACATTTTGTCATTAAAAGTGCATTCATGTGCATCATTAGTGGTTGTTAACTTTAGACAATATCATTTGAACCATTGTTGAATAGGAGTTCATTTGTTGATACTTGTTCGAGATCGCCATGGTTTGTTACCGTTTGATTTGCCTAAGTTCATTTCTTGCTTGGGGACAAGCAAAGATTTAGTGTGAGGAGGTTTGATAGGAGTATTTTACTCCTATCTAAAGTGTCGTTTTCGCATGCTTTTATAATGTTTTATCACGGTTTTATGGTATTTCAAATGCCTTATTACGTGTTTTAATATTTCAGGTACTTAGGAGCATTGCAGAAGCATTTTGGTGCAAAAGTTGGAAAAGACGACAAAAGCGATGCAGAAGCTCATTTGCAAATCTGAAAAGCTGACCCCTGTGCACTATTTGACCAATTTGGACTAGCTAGAAGCCTCAAATGAATTCGTGATCTTCATAAAAGTTAAAGTAGACGTCCTAAGCTTTCCAACGGTTCACGAATCGACTCAATCGGACATTTCTACACCGAGTTACGAAGGTTTGAAGATCGCGATCCGGAGCAGAAAATGGTTGCTCGAATCAAGCTCCTCATTTAGCCCAAGGAGCTCGATTCGAGCTTGGGCTTGCTGGAAAGGGGAAATCTGATTTCTAGATGCAACAAGGCTTTATTAATTTGCTATTTTGGGCCCAACACATGTGTAAATGAATGTTTGTCTTTTTCCTTCTTTTGTAAGTACTATAAAAGCAACCTTACCTCTATTTTAGGTTAAAAAGATTTCCCTAGACTTTATTCTATTGGTGTACTTTTGAATCTTCTCCTAATTTTAGAAATTCCTAAGTTTTAGTCTTCTTCTTCAATAGAATTTCCAGCTTTTTATATTTCCACCATTGTTGAGATCTTTGAAGCTTTATTGGATGAACAAGTTTTATTTTCTATTGCAACTCTTATTTGTGGATTTTTCATCTTATTGTAAGTAGTCTTTAACCATATCTTCCATTTATGATTTTGTTAATTTAGCCCTTAGTATGTGTAGCTAATTCCCCATGTTTGGGGGTTGAGATGATTTCCTTCATGTTGTGTTAATTGGTATGTTTGATTGGTTAAATGCTTGTTCTAATTCTAGTTTCTAATGCTTGTGTTAGCTTAGCTATCTAATGCATGATTTAGTGTTTGCTTGACTCATTGAGAAATGGTTAGGTGAATAGACTTTGGAATTAGAAGCCTAGATTGTAATACCATGAGAGTGGATTAGGATTTAGGTGACCTTGAGTTTGTTGATTAATTGATGTTGGGTAATTGGTTTTGTTTAGTATCACGAGAGTGAGTTAGGAATTAATTGATTAATTGATTATTGATTTTGTCGTTCTTAGAGGCTCGGGAGAGCGGGAACGGTGCGCTAGGCACAACTCGGCCCTTGCTAGATACCAATTCATCCATTACTATGTATGCATGACCTAGGAATAATTTCAACCCCTAGACACCTTTTACTTATTGATTAAACTCGTTATTATTATAGTTGCTTGAATTGTTAGTTTAATTGTTTAGTTGTTTAGTGCCTATTTAGTTGTTAATCTTACTTGAAACTTCAACCATTTGTGTTTCGCTAAACGAATTGAATCATAACTAAAATTCATTCTCATCAATTGCTCCTAATTCACTCCTTATGGGTTCGATCTCATATTTACCGAGTATTACAAGTTGGGTTTTTGTTCAACAGGTACGGAACCTATTCATCAACCTCTTAAGGAACTTTAAAACCACCTTGGCGTCATTAGTAGGTAGATCTTCCGCTTCCACCCATTTTGACACATAGCACACGCCGACTAGAATATATAAGTTCCCATGCGATATTGGAAACGGTCCCATGAAGTCAATCCCCCATACATCGAAAATATCTACCTCTTGCACGGAAGTCAAAGGCATCTCATCCCGTTTAGATATGTTACCAACCCTTTGGCATCTATCGCAATGGCTTACGAAGTCCTTAGCGTTACGAAACAAGGTAGGCCAAAAGAATCCGCTCTCTAACACCTTAGCGGCGGTCCTCGCCACTCCATAATGGCCGGCATAATCAGATGTATGAAAAGCATCCAAGATGGGCAACACTTGTTTCAACGCAACAGATCGCCTCAACATCCCATCTCCACATTCCTTAAAAAAATACGGCTCATCACAAAGAAACCTCTTGGCATCAGAAAGGAACTTCTTCCTTTGATGGTGTGTCAAATCCGGGGGCATCACATTAGAGGAAAGAATATAAACGATATCGGCATACCATGGAGTTTCCATTTTCCGGATCACCATAAGTGTTTCGTCCGGAAATCACTCGTTAATCTCCATACCAATAGGAATTTGCTCCGGATTCTCAAATCTCGATAAGTGGTCCGCTACCACATTCTCCGTTCCCTTTTTATCACGAATCTCTATGTCGAATTCTTGCATTAGAAGGATCCATTGGATTAGTCTTGGCTTGGCATCGTGCTTGGTGAAAAGATACTTCAAAGCGGCATGGTCGGTGTAGATGATGCACTTGGTGGCAAGCAAATATTGTCGAAATTTATCCAAGGCAAAGACTACCGCCAACATTTCCTTCTCGGTAGTAGTATAATTAAGTTGGGCCCCCGCCATCTCCGGCTAGCATAGTAGATCACATGCACCTTCTTATCCTTCCTTTGACCCAATACGCACCCCAAAGCTTGATCGCTTGCATCACACATAAGCTCAAAAGGCAAGCTCGAATCCAGAGATTAAATAATAGGAGCGGTCACAAGAGCCTCTTTCAATTTAAGCTTCATGACACTCCTTTGTAAAATATAAAGGAGCATCCTTCACTAACAAGCTCGTCAAGGCCTCACAATAGATGAAAAATCCTTGATAAACCGAGGATAGAAACCCGCATGGCCCAAGAATGCCCGGACTCCCTTAACCGTAACCGGAGCAACTAACTTCTCAATGACCTCTGTCTTCGCCCTATATACCTCAATACCCGCTTCCAAGATCCTATGCCCAAGCACAATACCCTCTTCTACCATAAAATGGCATTTCTCCTAATTAAGCACCAAATTAGTGTCCTCAGATCGTGCAAACACACACTCAAGATTCGCCAAGCAACCATCAAATGAGTCACCAAAAACGGAAAAGTCGTCCATAAATACCTCCATTATGTCCTACATCATATCGTTGAAGATCGAGGTCATACATCGTTGAAACGTTGCGGGGGCATTGCACAATCCAAAGGGAATCCGTCTATAAGTAAAAGTACCAGAAGGGCAAGTAAACGTCGTTTTCTCTTGGTCATCCGGAAAGATCAAAATTTAGTTGTAGCCGGAATAACCGTCGAGAAAGCAATAGTATTTGTGACCCGCCACTCTTTCAATCAGTTGATCAATGTACGGTAGTGGGTAGTGGTCATTTCGAGTCTCCGCGTTCAATCTCCAGTAGTCGATGCAAACTCTCCACCCGATCACCGTTTAAGTAGAGATTTGTTCCCCCTTGTCATTTTCCACAACCGTCGTTCTTCCCTTCTTGGGTACGCATTGAACCGGATTAACCCAACCACTATCCGAGATCGGATTGATGATCCCGACGTCTAGAAGCTTCAATATTTCCTTGTGCACAACTTCTTTCATATTGGGGTTCAATCTCCTTTGCGTTTGTGTACACTTCTTGGACTCATCTTCTAAGTGAATCTTGTGCATCACCACTTGAGGGCTTATCCCTCGGATATCGGAAATTCGCCATCCCATGGCTAAGACATGACTCTTCACTACTTCAACTACTCGCTTCTCTTGAGCTTTCGAAAGTTTGTTAGAAATGATGATCGTAAGCGTCTTGCTCTCTCCCACAAAAGCGTACCGGAGATGAGTAGGTAGAGGTTTCATCTTCACTTGGGGTGGTACCTCGGAGGATGGAGGTGTGACTCCCCCATTCTTTTATCAAAGTCTCCGGTGTGAGCTCATCTTCCCCACAATACTCATCATCAAGCTCATCAGAACAAAATGTAACCTTGGAAACCCCGGAAACAACTTCTTCCATATTTTCTTCCTTTCCTTGCTTCAACATTTCCTCATTTGTTTAAAGTTGTTCCACAACTTCATCCAACAAATCGATCCTCATACACTCTTCCTCCTCGATGGTACCCCTCATGACTTTCTTCATATCAAACTCGACCGTTTCTTCATCAATTCTCAAGGTCAATTTCCCACCATGAACATCAATCAAGGCTCTCCCGGTGTTCATAAAGGGCCGCCCTAAGATCATTAGGCATTCCTTATCTACCACATAATCCAAAATAACAAAGTCAACCGGGAATAGAACTTATCAACCTTTACAAGAACATCCTCCACAATTCCATAGGGTCTCTTTAATGAATGATCCGCTAGTTGGAGTACCATCGAGGTGTTCTTCACGGTTTGCTCTCCACATAGCGTCCTGAAAATAGTTAGAGGCATGAGATTAATACTAGCACCTAGATCACATAAGCAATTTATAGAACTCATATTTTCTATAGTGCAAGGTATAGAGAAACTCCCTGGGTCCTTCAACTTAGCCGGTAGATCATTTAAAATAATTAAGTTACACACTTCTAGGATGGAAATCGTTGCACCACTATCCCAACTCCTCTAGTTTGTAATGATGTCCTTCAAAAACTTACCATATTGGGGCATCTCTCGCAAAGCATCCGCTAGGCTTAGGTTAATTTGAAGTTTCTTGAATATCTCAAGAAACTTATGGAACTTTTGATTGTCCGGCGCTTTTCTCAACCGGCTTGGGAATGGAACTTTTGGCACAAAAGGTGGAGGTGGTGGTCTAACATACGGTTCTTCAACATCAATAGCCACCTCCTCAAAATCCTTAGGTAGTTCTTGACTAGAGCTAGCAACATCAATCACCACTTGAGAATCATCCTCCTCAACAACATGCTTCTTGCCATTAGCTTTTTCAAGGTTCCTCCCTCTTCGAAGCTCCACCGCTTTAATTTGCTCCCTTGGGTTATTTTCCGTAGTAGAGGGCAATCCCCCTTGCGGTCTACCTTGAAGTATAAGAGCCATTTGCGAGATTTGGGTCTCCAAATGATGGATTGTCGAAGCTTGGTTCTTCTCCCTTTGTCTAGCATCAAGCTCTCTTTGCTCAATCTTATCCAACTTCTCTAGCACCTTGGAAAGCATATTCCCATCATCCACATTCCGTTGGGGTTGAAACCCGGGTGGGTGTTGAGGTCTCCCACCATAATTGTTCTCGTGATTTTAATTTCGTGATAGTGACCTTGTTGTTGTGGGGGCCTATTGTTGCCTTGAAAGCTTGAACCCGCTTGATTAGACCCTTGAGCAATGCCTTGCCCCTCCTGGTTTCTCCACCCAAAATTTGGATGATTCCTCCATCTAGGGTTGTAGGTATTAGAATAAGGATCATTAGCTTGCTTTTTTTTCCCCAACGTATTTCACTTGCTCACTAAAAGCTTGCCCCGTGAATAGGCACTCTCCCTCGAATGGTTGAAATCACCATAAAATTCACAACCGACTTGTACATAAGTCAGCGGCGCATTTCTTGGAGCAACTTGCTTCTTAAGAGCATTTACTTGAGCTTGAAGTGAAGCGTTCATTGCTTTTATGGCCTCCATCTCTTTCACTTGGTCAAGAGTCATAACCAACTTTTGACTAGATGGCGCTCTTCTATCCATAGGACCCCATGTACTACTAACCACGGCTAATTGCTCCACCAATTCAAGAGCTTCTTCTTAAGTCTTTTGCATAAGCGATCCGCCTGAAGCTGCATCAATAGTAGCTCGAGTAGTAATGGTTGTCCCATTATAAAAGATTTGAATAACATGCTCTATATTGAGCTGATGATGTGGAACACTCCTTTGTAGATCCTTGAAACGCTCCCATGCCTCATAAAATGACTCCCCTTCGAATTGAACAAACTCTAGTATATCCTTGGTCAACTTTGTAGTCTTGCCATGGGAGAAGTACTTGTTGAGAAATGCTTAAGCTAAATCCCTCCAATTGTGAATTGACTCGTTAGGTAGAGAATGGAGCCACAAACTAGCCTTGTCCCTCAAAGAGAATGGGAACATCCGAAGCTTGATTTGATTCGCGGTTATTTCATGAAGCTTGAACGTGTTGAGTACACCTAAGAACTTGGCAATGTGAGCATTTGGATCCTCATGACTCAACCCATAAAAAGCACAACGGTTCTCCAAGAGTTGTATTGTACTAGGCTTGATCTCGAAGGTTGCCGCTTGAACCAGCATTGCAAAACATCCAAACGTGGCATTATCCACATCCGGCAAGAAGAACTCATCCAAGGTTTGTCTTGGTTGATTTTGCACTTGTGGGTGCACGTGGGGGCGATCATCCTTTGGGCGCTCTTCATTCCTTTGTTGGTTCACATTTTCAAGTGGAGGAAGGGTTGGTGGATATTGTTGTTCCCCTCCTTCCATTAGAGGATTGAACCTCTCCTCGTCCTCATATTCATTTCCCTCGTTATTCATAACTACGGGAATACGGGCTCTTCTTCTCACGCCTCTTTCGCAGCTACCAAGCTTTTCTTGGAAAGGTTCGAGTGGAAGATTAGCATGTCGCGTATTGTGCATACACAAAGATTAATTCCCAACACAAGAAAAAACAAGAAAATCCGGCGAAAACCACGAAAACACGCAAGATGAACAATAAAAAGTAAAAACAGAAAATAACGCTAACTCGACCGAATTTCAAAATACTTTCAATCAATTAAACGCAACCTAATCTCCGGCAACGACGCCAAAAACTTGGTAGCAAAAATGCCAACTTGTAAAGCTCGACAAGTCGAGGTCGAACCCACAAGGACTAGAGGTTTAAAGTGAATGAAATTGATTATGAAGTTCAATTCGGAAAGCAATGAAAAACGATTGGTTTTAACTAACACTACAACTTAAACTTAAACAACTAACAATTAACAATTTAAGATAAACAACAACAAAACAACTAATTGATAACAAGGATTAAAAACGATAATTTAAAACGACTAAGGGTTGTCTAATCATGCCAATTGAATCCTAGGACAAATAGGTCGGGTTTATGGATAATGGTTCGGATCAAGCTATTCGAGGGTATCAAATCCGCTCTCTCGAGCCGGAGGTTGAAAGAATCACTACTTGATTAAAACACTAAAATCCAACTCACTCTTGCGCAATTAGATTTCGATAGGATTAATCAAGCCGATTAATTCGCAAACTACACAACCGCACAAACCCTAAATCACTCTCGTGCATCTAGGTTTCGAGCTTATGCTAACTAGGTCCGCTCAATTAATTTAACTCTCGTCCTCACTAATCGAACAATAACAAAGATTAAGGGATCAACTTAACCTAGGCATTAGGTTCAAGTTAACACAACAAAACCTAACCCAAAAACCCAAATCTAATCACCTATTCATCATACATGGCAATCACAAACAAACCCTAGACTAGGGATTTAGCCAACCGTAGCTACACAAATTAACTACTAAGCAAAGATTAATAAGCATAAGGAAGATTAAAGTAGTTACCTTAATTAGAGATGGAGACAAATAAATCATACAATATAATGAAGATTCAATACTAAAATAGCTTGCATTATTAATGAAGATCTTGTTCTTACAAAGCAATAAAAGCTTCAAAGCACCAATAATGGTGGAAGCTATGGAGCACCAAATTCAAAAAGGATTCAATCTATTCTAAGAGAAGCAACAATCAAAATGAATAAAATTGCATAAAGGTGTAATAACCTAAAATAGAGATAATGTTGTTTTTATAGTACTAGACAAAAGAAGAAATAAAAACATCAACTAAAAGAGTGTTGGGCCCAAAATGGCAATGTAAATCAAGCCTTGTGATGTTTGAAAATCAGAAATCCTCTTTCGTCATGCCCTGGCTCGAATCGAACTCACCTAGCTTTAATGAGTGTCTCGATTCGAGCTCAATGTTCTGGTAAGGGAGAGTTGTGTCTCGAATCGAGACACACAATCAAGCTTGGTGAGCTCGATTCGAGCCACCCTTTGCACCGCAGGATCGTGATCTTCAAAACTTCGTCACCCGGTGTAGAAGTGTCCGATTGAGTCGATTTTTGAACCCCTGTAAATATTAGGATGTCTACTTCATCTTTCATAAACTCATTAGAGACCTCTAACCGATCACAATTGGTCAAATAGTGCGGAGGGGTCAGCTTTTCAGATTTGCAAATGAGCTTTCGCCTCTCTTTTGTCGACTTTTCCATCCTTTGCACCAAAATGCCTCCGCAATGCTTCCAAGTACCTGAAATACTAAAGGGCTAATTACCCAATATACCTAAATTTGGGCCAGGTTTACTTTTATACTGACCCAACTTATTGTTTACTTTTCACACCACCCAAAATAAGAATTATAACCTAATTGCTTTGAATTATAACTTTCTTACCGTTTTTTCTTTTTCCCTTTGATTTTGGCGGTTTCTTCTTCTTCTTCTCCGTGATTCTCGTTCTGCTCCTCCACGATCTCTGCGATCAAAGTTCTGGTGCTCCACGTTCTTACTCGCTTTCTTCCATTATCACATTCGTGTAAATTTTCATCTCAATTATCTCATACATTTCAGTTATCTTCTTCATTATCTCCGCCATTCCGCCTCCGCCGTTCCGTTTTTGCTGTTCCATCTCCGTCGTTTCGCCTCCGTCGTTCCACCTTTGTCGCCGCGCCATCTTTCTTTTCTCTTTTTGATTTTAGATATGAAATTTTTTGTTTTTTATGTTTTCATTTTCAGATCTGTAATTTGTTTATCTTTTACTGTTTATTCACCATTAAACATGTATAAAGAGTATTTTTAAAGAATTTCATACTTATTTCATGATATGTAGAATAATTTTGTGATTTTATGTAATAAAATTCTGTTAACTCTGCATTTTTTTGTGTTTTGTTGTATTTATGCGTTTTTTTATTCTGCAGAACGATTTGTAGATGATGATTGATTGCTGAATTACTGTAATGTTACAGTGTTGTTGATTTTATGTTGACTTTATGTTGATATTATGTTGATATCAACTAATTTTTTTTATTGTAACATTGACAAACAAGATAATATTGTCTATGAAATAAATGCCTCCTGTAAGTTTGCGTAATAAATGTTTATTTGAAAAGCAGCAGGATGGAATGTGGAGTGCACATATTTGTTTGAATGATTGATCTCTTTGTGTTTTTTTCTCGGTAAACGTTCTGAAATTCCGTACATAAACATATGTTATTGGTATTCAGCCATTTTTATATAACTTTCATTTTCTAGAGTGTTATTTTATTAGAATATACTAAATTCATTTCAGCATTTTTGAAATTTGGTTGGTTTTTTTGCTCCTTATATTATGTTCTACGTACAAACTTTATTATAAAATCAATGTTGAATTTTATTGATGTACAATTATTTAATCTATATTAATCAAAATCAACGCAAAATCAACTCGATGTCAACCTAAAATCAATCTAAAATTAACATGCACATATCCCTAAAATTAATTGAAGATCAACACAAAATCAACATAAAATCAACATGTGTATACTATTTGTCATTAAAATTAATCAAATATCAACTCAAAATCAACACAAAATCAATATAAAATCAACATTTGTACATTATTTATTGTTGACATTTTTGTCAGTTTTAATATCAACATAATATCAACAACATTTAATAAACTGGATAGTATTAATTTTGTAAATCTTTTTAACACAAATTTTTATTTTTAATATTTATTTACCTTTATTTTTGCTAATAATTAATCAAAATTTATTATTTATCATATATTTTATTTTTTATATATATCAATATAAAATCAACATTAAATTAATCAAAGATTAATAAATTATTTTTTCAATCTAAAATACCAACACAAAATCAACATAATATCAACATAAATTCAAATTTGTAATATAATAATAATTCAGAATCATTATTTATATTTTTTACCTATACCAAAATCAACACCATGTCAACACTATATCAACATAAGATCAACATTGTAACATTACAATAATTTAACATCATTATTGTCTTCTTCACCGATGCTAAAATCAACAAAATATCAACCGAAAATCAACACCATATCAACATTGTAACATTATAATAATGCAACATCATCATATGTCTTCTTCCCCGATGCTACCATATCATTATCTAGTCTCAATTTAATTTAATTTAATTTTTTTAGTTTATTTCACAGACAATGTTATTTTAGTTGTCAATGTAAAAATAAAAAAATCAGTTGATATCAACATAAAGTCAACATAAAATCAACAAAACTGTAACATTACAATAATTCGGCAATCAATAATCATCAATAAATCGTTCTGCAGAATAAAAAAACGCAGAAACACAAGAAAAATGCAGAAATAACAGAATTTTATTCCATAAAATCACAAAATTATTCTACATTACATGAAATGAGTATTAGATTCTTTAAAGATAATCTTTATACATGTTTAATGGTGAAAACAACAGTAAAATAAACAAATTATAGATCTGAAAATGAAAAAAAAAGAATTAAAAACTTCAGATCTGAAATCAAAATGATAAAAGAAAGATGGTGGAACGGCGGAGGCAAAACGGCGGAGGCGAAACGACGGAGGCGAAACGACGGAGGCAAAACGGCAAAAATGAAACGGCGGAGGCAGATTGGTGCGAAGAACAAATCTGAAATTTGTGTGAAAGGTGAATTGAAAGAGAAAGGAGAGAGAAATTTGAGGAGAGAGAAAATAATTGTAATTATGAAGATTTGTGTTATTAGGGTTCTATTTATATGGATGGTATAAAAGTAATAATTTCTCCCTTGCATGGTAGTTTTAAAATGTCAAATATGTGTTGGTATAAAAGTAAATCAAACATGAATGTTGGTTATTTGAGTAAGAAGCCCAATACTAAAACATGTAATAAGGCATTTGAAATACCATAATAACATGATAAAGCATGCGGAATGACACTTTAAATAGGAGTAAAATACTCATATCAAGTGCCATATAGTTTATTTGCTCAACTTTTTCACTTTACGCATTTAATTTTTTTATTAAATAAAAGAGTAGGAATAGTTGTACATAAATGGAAAGTAATGGGTTGGAATTTGTGTGGCAGTGAAAACACCAAAGAATCAATTTTGTGGAAAGAGCTTCTATTTTTAAACTAAGCCCTCTCTTAAGTCAAATACAATCAAAGAATCAAGGTCTGCAACTAAAAGGGTACGTCCACAAATCCTAATTAGTTGAAATTGTGTTCTTCATTCTATTTTTACATTTCAAATATTAATCATTTTCCCTATCTTTGCATTTTATATGTTTCTTATGTCATATCTGTATACTAATAATGTAACTGAATTGATACTAATTAAATATTTTATAAGATTTGGAATCAAATTTTGTAATTACAAATGAAGATAAGTGAACTAGCTAGGCAATGTGAAATAGACCTATATATATTACTTTCTTTAAATTTAAACATGGTTTCTTCTCTAGTTTAGTTGGTGATCAAACTAGAAAATAAAAGAAAAATTAAAAATATATCATTTGAAAAAAAGAGGACGGATTGTCACGATTAAAGAGAAAAATAATTAAATATAATCATTGATTGACGGTCTGGACGGCTTCTCCTTACCTTCCTTATTATATCATTGAATCTAGAAATAGGGACGTATTGTTTGAATCTGAAAATGTAGATGTGAACCTTCTTTTCTTCTCGTTCTACTCAATTATATATATTATATATATTATATATATATTTTCTTCACCTTGAAGCTCTTGAAGAAAAAAGGTGTAATCTGGGGAAAATTGAACTGTTTAAGGTTTTTCAGAGAATGAGTACGGACAGTAATTCCAAGAGTTGACCACTAAGATCATGCCAGCTGACTGCTCACGTCTCAATTCTAGCATACAAGCAATATAAAAATAGTTTTTAAACACCTTATAAATGAGATATATTTTATGTCTCAGTTTGAACCTGTATTGTGATGTTGCTAGCAGGGGTAGATAGAACTGAGGGAGGTTTTTCCATTCATATTTCAATTTGCTCCCTTCAATTAATTACTTTAAACGATTAGCACATGTATAAATTTTATTGTGAAATTGATCAAATACTTCTCTATTATTATTGATTTGATCAAAATTTAATAATTCACACGTAACGGATAGTAATTTGTGTCGATTGATTAATATGTGCAAATTAAGGGAGCAAATTGATATTAAGCTAATAATTTTATTTACAATTTATGTGATTAAGAAGCAGTTAATTAGGATATTCCTTAATTTAATGTTCCACATTGTACTGATTCTGTACTATCCATTATAGCCTGGCCAGATGATTTTTTTGTGGGTATTGAGTCAAAGTTTGTTTGTCCAACTAAATTAATGGAGTAAACATCAATAATAGTGTGTTTTTTATAAATAAATTCCATAAAATTAAAGAAATTTATTTGGAATTCTATAACATTTATTTTTGATTAATTTTGAAAATCTATTTTTTTAATGCTATAGAATTCATTATTCTTCAATCCTAATAAAATTAATGGATTTGAAAATTAGTTTCCTATATTTATTGGAATGACAAACTATCATTATCAGTTAAATTACAAACTGATAAGTACTAATGAAAAAAAGAAACTGATAAGTATAACTCCTGTAAAAGAATATTTTTGGCCATTAAAATATTTAATTTAGTTATAATTACTCCAAATACAATTTTAACTCATTTCAATTCATTGAAAATAAATTTTATACTTTTTCAGAATATTTAAAATAAGAAGTCATCTCTAAATTAATTCAAATAAAATTTAATCAAAAAATGTCTTAGCGCATAAGCCAATCATTAGAGAAGTATTCAATTGTCAAAAAGAATTTATTAGCTAGGTTCTCGATAATTTGGATTTTAATTTTGTGGAGGCTTAATCACTCAAAACTCCTCACTTTTAAACTTTTTTCAATTGCACCCTGACGTAGAAAAATTCTATCAAAATGCCCCCATTTTTAGATTCTTTTTCAATTGTACCATGACGTAGGAAAATCCTCTCCAACCCCCTCCCCCCAATTTTAGATTTTTTCAATTGTACCACAAATTGCATAAAACTTTTTAAAATCAGAAACTCTAGAAATTATCAATTTGGAATACAATTGAAAAAGAATCTAAAGGTGGAGGGGTTTTGAAAGAATTTTTTTACATCACGGTGCAATTGAAAAAAAAATTAAAAGTGGGGGGAGTTATGAGAGGATTTTTCTATATCTGGTACAATTAAAAAAAATTAAAGGTGTGGGAGTTTTGAATAATTAGGCCTTTTGTAGACGAGCACTCAGAAAAATAAAAAACAATTCTATGTGTTACAGAAGAAATTATCTTTTAAAAATTAATTTGAAAGAAAGTATTTTTTTTTAACATAGAAAGTAAGTAATTAAATGTCGACATCTCTACCTAAAAAAAGAACACTAAAGAATTAAGGGACGATGACAAAAATACCTAAAATTTTAAAAATATTTACAAAAGTACCTGTAAACTTTTTTTATTTACAAAAATACGACTGATTTAAAATTAATTACAAAAGTATCAAAAAATGAAAATTAATTACAAAAGTACGATTTGTATAATGTCGGTATAATTATGGTATAATTTTGGAATATTAAAACTATAAATCAGATAATTTAAAAATAATATTTGGTTTATTATTGGTATAATTTCAGTATATTTTTGGTATATTGATTATAAATTTTTATATATATTTTCTAGTTGATAACATGTATTTTTTTTTATGTGTATTTTTCACTATAGTTGGTAATGAACAAGAAAATTTGTATACTCTTGGTATACTGATGGTATAATTTTGGTATATTATTAATTTAATTTTCAGTATACGATTTGATGTAATTTTGGTAAATTTTTATTTAATATTAATAAAGTCTCAGTATGTATAATGTTGGTATAATTTTGGTACAATGTTGATATAATGTTAGTTTATTAGTATACTAACATTATACCCACAATATACACCGTATGTTTGATATTATTTTTTATTTTTTTGTACTTTTATAAATATTATTAATATTTTTGTAAATGAAAAAAGTCAACATATACTTTTGTAATTATTTTCATTTTTTTTGGTAAATGGTGTAATTTCTTCAAGAATTAAATCCTGACTTGGAGTGCTATGTTTTGGTATTATTTGCCGTCCTTATATCAAAACTAGAAATTCAGTCATATAAATCATCAAATAAATTGAAAAAAATAGAAATTGCAAAGTAAGTTAATCTTAAGGACTAAAATAGCACTATCACAAATGTTCATGTCTTTAAATAGAAACTATAAATAAGGTGCCTATGCTTGGAATTACTTGGCCATATCCCACACACGAAGAGTCATATATAGCAAACCCAACTTTTCCAAGACAAAAACTCAAGAAAAATACTTATGCAAATTTTATTATAACATATTTTTAAATGTATTAATTTATAATAATGTAATATAATATTATTATGTTTTTTTAAGATAACGTAGTGACTAAGATATATTTTGCCTACAGTCCCACAGTCAGCATATTTCATTTATTTAAAAGGAAATGACTTTAACAAATATTTTTATCTATAGGAACTAGAGGAGGTCCAACTACAAACATGCTTTCAATGCATTCTAATTTTCAAGATTTTGGCACTGCTTTTTGAGCATCTTATACTATAATACTCTTTTGGTTCCATTTTATTTGTCCTATTTTATTATTTTAGATATTTTAAAAAATATATTTTATATATTATTAATGCATATAAATTAAAAAGTAGAATTGATGATTGTATTTAATTATAATTTCATTTTTTTTTCGAATCTATCATTCTAGTGTATGTTTATTAACTAAGTTCTTCAATAAACAATTAATGAAATACCTAATTTATAAATCGACACCAAATATTATTATCTTTCAGTTAGAGTATGTAGAATTAGTAATTGTTAGTCAGAAAAAATACACCGAATTTTACTTTGGTGATAGATTTGAAACAAAATAAAAGACTGTGCCTTTAAATACCAACTTTTAAAAGTCGTGATTAAAATGAAATTTTGTGTAAAAATCGTGATTTTTTTATGAAATTAACCCTTAATTATATCATAATCTTTAATATGTATAAAAATAAGAAGGGATAAATAAAATGGAACATAATGATTGTTTAGTATAATATTACAAAAGAAAAATAGAAGGCTGATTTTCATAATAATAGTATAGCCTTATGTTTGTTCTTTTTTAGATTAAATTGTTAATATTCAAAACATAATTGTATTTTTTAACTCCAAGGTGCACATTAAGATTTCCAAGGTTTAGCCAAGTAGATATCATTTTTGAATTTCTATGTAATTTTTATAATTATATTCCAAATTTAATCTTTTTATTAAATGACTTTTAATTTAATTTTTAAAGCGGAGTTTTTCATTAATGGAGTTAACAAACACAGAGACAAGGGGTTAATTTTAAATAGAAAAAGAGATCTTATTTCTAAAACTAATTCTTAAATAGTGGAGTTAATAAATAGAGTTTTACTAATTTTTATCGTAATAATTTAAGACAAAAGAACACCTTTAAACCGTATAAGATCCATGAGTTTTTCTGAACGGGTCTCAAATATAAAACATCACCTTTACTTAAGACAGAAGAACGCCTTACCAACTTATATGCACCTTGGAGTTAAAAAAAAACACTTTTTGAATATTAGCAATTTACTCTAAATCGACCGAGTATTTTTTTAATTAATAAGTCAAAAGTTAGAGTGACAAATATTACGAATCGAAGGGAGTATTGAAGCTAGCTTAAAATTACTGTTTATTCTTCATATTTTTGTAAAAAAATTATTTCTCTTCGTTAATATTTTGATATCAAATACTACGAGAAATCATAAATTCATTTTGCCTTTTATAAATGTGTGCAATCCCTATAAGAGGATTTCAATAAAATTAAACTAAAATGTTATGAAAATAATAATTATATTTTATCAAAATGCAGGTGAAAATAATATATTTTTAAAAGTTCAAGAAAAAAACACCAACAATTGGTAGTAACTGTTCCTATATTTAAATCATGGCTTTATTCTCATGCATTTCTCAGGTTACAAAGTTTTTGAGAGCTGAAACACTCTGAAATATTAGGAATTGAAATCATGGCTGAGAATGGTGCTTTGCAGCTAACTGAGAAAAAATGGAAGATGCCATTGCTAGTTTTCTTTAGAGATGCAAGGTACTTTATTATGATTACATTTTTACGTTTTTTTTTTTAATTTGCATTGCTAGTTTACAATTTATTTGCTAAATTTGTAAAATTGCAGACTTGTTTTCAAAATGGATGAACTTGGTTTGGAGATACTAAAGATTGCAGTGCCTGCTGCAATGGCTTTAGCTGCTGATCCTGTTGCTTCACTCATTGACACTGCCTTCATTGGCCATTTAGGTACCCTTTTATTCATTATTTAATTATACGGAAACTTTTCGAGTACTACATTTTCACGTTACATTTTTGAAAATACTGCCAAGACTCTAAGTATAATCAGTGGCGGAATCAGAAACTATTTTTCAGCCCGAGCTAAATATTATGTGATTATTTAGTCTATTTTTATCCTCTCTCAACAGTCTGGACTTAACCTTCATCTAACCTTAATTTCACTATGCATTCTACATTCTTCTCTTGAAAATTTACATTTACGACGGCAGCCTGTACTAAGGCCAACCTCAGAATTAACGTGGTTTCGCCCCTGTTTATATCCTAGTTTTTTAATTTTCCGTTTCCGTGTTATATAGATTGATTATGTGCTTATGATATCATCCTGAATAATCATCGAAATCTCGAAATGTGTTGCGATTACGAGTGTGAATTTGTTATATCCTTGAATGCAGGACCTGTGGAATTAGCTGCAGTAGGAGTTTCTATAGCTATTTTCAATCAAGCATCAAAGGTTACTATATTCCCATTGGTCAGTATAACAACATCTTTTGTTGCTGAAGAAGATACGGTTCAAAAGATCGAAAACCAATTGAGAAAAGGAGTAGAAGAAGATTCCGAGAAGGATTCTGCTAAAACCCGTGATGCGAAAGAAGAGGTTTCGGACGATGTCATTCTTGAGAATCTGGAGAAAGGATCAGCATCAGAACATGAAAAGAAAGATCTAATTCCAGATGATGGTAAGACTTTTTCAGTCTTATGTTTCGAGTCTTTCGTTTCCTTTTCCGGAAATACTTCTAAAACTCCAAAACTCTATATTCATAACATATTCTTGATATTTTCTTCAGCTGATTGTAAGGCAGCAACCTTCAAGCCTACTGGTTTTAGTGAAGCCAAAAATATTGACAGCAACGTATCCGAAAATAGTAAGAAAAGGCGGCACATTCCTTCCGCTTCAACTGCTCTAATTGTAGGAGGAATTCTTGGTCTTGTACAAGCCGTGTTCCTGATATTCTGTGCAAAACCTCTGCTCAGTATCATGGGTGTGAACTCTGTAAGTACTTTTTGAATTCTTAGCATTTAAAGATTATTAAAGTTTGATCTGTCATAACTTTATGGGAACTTTCTGAATCCTACATTTCGGCATTTCATTTCCATTTCTGAAAGCTCTTTCGATACTCAAAAACTCAATATTTCTAACATATTCTTATAAAAACAATCATTTCGCCCCGTTTCTGTTTCTACATTTTCCGCTCAGTCTTTTCGAGTCTGATTCCGTATTACATAGATAGTAATTATACTCTCTGGTGAAAATCGAACAGGGTTCCCCAATGCTAGCCCCAGCTACAAAGTACTTGACATTAAGAGCACTAGGTTCTCCTGCAGTCCTTCTGTGCCTTGCTATGCAAGGAGTTTTTAGAGGATTCAAAGATACAAAAACGCCATTATATGCTACCGGTAAGAGCCTTAATATATTTAGTCGTAACATTCTTTTTCGCGTAGTCGATTTTTGGATTAAACTAATTCATTTCAATCTTTTGGCTGTTCTGTTTTTCAATAGTTGCTGGAGATTTAACAAATATAATTCTGGATCCAATTTTCATCTTCGCCTGCCGGCTAGGAGTCAGCGGTGCAGCCATTGCACATGTTCTTTCCCAGTAATTAATCTATCCATTACCAACTTCAATTAGATGATTATAAGTTATAGTCTTCTCTATATTGACATAATGATTCACCTTAGGTACTTGATGTCATTGCTCTTATTATGGACATTGATGAAAAAGGTCGATCTCTTACCTCCGAGTCTTACAGATTTGCAATTCAGTCGGTTTCTGAAAAATGGTACGGAACTATAATTTTTGTTCTGTTTTAGATATTTGCAAATAATCTTTCATTTTTTTAGCTATTGCGCCATAATTTGAAAGTTGGCACCTCACAACCTCGCCTTTTACTTTTGGCATTTCTAATCCAAAAATATATTTTCTGCACCAAAAATGCGAGTTTTTTGCAGTTTTTAATGAACGAAACGACACCAGATAATGTCTGACCTTTTATTTGCATATAACCCTTGCAGAATTTAATTATTTTGCAGTTTGTTTATGTTTCTTGTGTAACTTATTTGTGTAATTGGAAAATATACAGGTTTTCTGTTATTAGCAAGAGTTATAGCAGCAACAATATGCGTAACCTTGGCAGCATCAAGAACTGCCAGGCTAGGCTCCACAACTATGGCTGCTTTCCAGATTTGCTTACAGGTCTGGCTGACATCGTCTCTCCTTGCTGATGGATTAGCTGTTGCTGGACAGGTATCCGTTTTCGTTTATTTCCGAATTTTCTTATGTTCATCGCGCACTCTGTAGTAACTTTTGGTTATTTTTTCAGGCAATTATTGCATGTGCATTTGCTGAGAAAGACTATCAGAAGGCAACCGCGGCAGCAACCCGGGTTCTACAGGTATGAAGAATGAATAAATATTCCATGAACCAAATAAGAAATAGCTATTCTGTACGAAATAAATTATTTACTCTGCGCCTATTTCATGAACCAAACATATCCTAAAAACTATATATACAATCTAATAAGTATTAATCTCCGAATGATTTTGTTGTGCAGATGAGTTTTGTTCTTGGACTTGGTCTATCTGTTGTTGTGGGAGTTGGTCTCCAGTATGGTGCTGGAATTTTTTCGAAAGACCCTAATGTTCTTCACATTATAAGCCTAGGCATTCCTGTAAGAAATTACTTTTTTCCTCTGATATGATATATAAATATATATGAGTATAGCTAACTTAAACTAAATTATAATTTTTGTGTTTGTGATCAGTTTGTTGCAGCTACACAACCTATTAACTCAATAGCATTTGTATTTGATGGAGTCAACTTTGGTGCTTCTGATTTTGCATATTCTGCTTATTCTATGGTCGGTATCTCATCCCTTTTCGATGGATCAAATACATTCGGGGTCATTGAATTTTTAAGTTATTTAAAAAAAGGTTTAATGTCTTAAAAAACCCCGACCTTTTAGCCCCTTTTCAATCATACCCTGACGTTGAAAATTTGTCAATTTTACCCTATTTTGAATTTTTGTGTTTCAATTGTACCCTGAAAAATTAAATTAACGTCTTTTTCGTTTGGAAATTTGTATAAAACATTCTCCATGTCTAGCATATATTAATTGTACGTTTTTAAAATTTATTTAAATTTAGTTAAATTAATTAAGAATTTAAGTTAGTGTTAATATGATTATGGGTTTTAGTTAGTTTTTAAAAATAAAGGACTTATTTCTACTTTTTTGAATAAAAAAGAATTTAATTTCATGTTTAAACTTAGTTAATTGAATGATTTCATCATTTAAGTTAAAAAATTAACAAAAATTTAAAAATTGGGGTACAATTGAAAACGGAAAATTCAAAAGTGGGTAAAATTGACAAATTTTCAACGTCGGGGTGGAATTGAAAAAAGAATTAAAGGTGAGGGTTTTTTGAGTGGTTAGACCTTAAAAAAAAGACCAAA
Organism: Mercurialis annua; assembly: GCF_937616625.2. Classification (NCBI taxonomy): domain Eukaryota; kingdom Viridiplantae; phylum Streptophyta; class Magnoliopsida; order Malpighiales; family Euphorbiaceae; genus Mercurialis; species Mercurialis annua. The sequence continues at coordinate 10,843,949 of NC_065577.1, forward strand.
CTTTAATTTTAGTTTCAAAAAGGTATTTCCCGTCTAATTTTGACGATATGGCAATTTGAATTAGAAATTTTAGAAAATATTTATCATATCAACGTCATGTAAGCTAGTATTCGTTTTTAAATAAAATAATTAGGTACCAATGAGCTATAACTCAAATGGTATAAGCGCTAGGCAGCAAAATGTTAGGTCGTGGGTTCGATTTCTCCCACAAGCGCTCCCCCCTCCCCAATTATAAAAAAAAAAATAAAAAAATTAGGTGACATTTTTTAACGTGACAAATATTTTAAAATTAAATGGCTATATAAACAAAATATGATCGAAATACTTTAATGAAACAAAAATTGAAATATAGTGATTTTAAAAATAAAATAAAGTCTGGTATTTTTTTTTTAAATAACTTGAAAGTTTAATTACCCTGAGATTATTTGACCCTTTGATGATAAAATACTAAACAAAGTAATATATTCCAATTTCATGAGTTATTGATCAAATTAGTTGGTCTATTCTCTATTTTTTTCACAGGTTGTAGTAGCTGGAGCAAGTATTTCAGCCATTTTTGTTCTTTCTAAAAGTGGTGGTTTTGTTGGAATATGGATTGCTCTCACCATTTTTATGGGGCTACGTACATTTGCTGGTGTATGGAGGTAATTTTAACCCATGTTCATCTCATTTTCAAACAAATGTGATGAGGCTAATTAACGCACAAAATATCGTACATAAAAGACAATAATACACATTTATAAATCTATTTTTTTTTCAGAGGCTAAAACTAATGTTTTTATAATATTAAAAGTCTATTATGTGGTATCAATTTTTCGTCTTATGTTTCAATTTGATACGAAAAACTTCAATTTTATTTAAGTTGGAATCAAAAGTTTACTTTTTATTTCAGATCAGTATATATAACTTGTCACCTTTTAATATGATATGTCGATCGACTGAATAAAATTATTCTTAAAATATCTTATCATGTCATTTGTCATATCAGTCACAAACTTACGAGAAGCGTTATGAAAATTAATTTTTTAATATTTTATAATAAATTCATTTTTTATGTCATGTAATAATGTTGTAAAATGTGCAGGATGGGGACAGGAACCGGACCTTGGAAGTTTCTGAGAGGAAGATTGTTGTAATAGGGAAATGTTACGTTAATATTATTATAATTTTATGATTAGTTAGTATACTTATACGTACTGTTGTTCATTTTTGTCCTCTTGTTCATTTTTGTGCTTTATGCAGTTCTTATAAATACACGTCGTCTGTATTTTGTGGCTGATTACATTTTTTCCCTTTGGATTAATATTATATATGTATGTATACATTATGTCGTCTGTATTTTGTGGTTGATTACATTTATTCCCTTTGGATTAATATTATATATGTACATAAATGGTTTGAGCAGGCAGTGTTTTATTTGCATGCTTTTTAAACAAATATACTATTAAACAAGGTGGTTTTTGTGTAACAAATTTTAAAACACAAGACAAATCAAAACTCATTTAAAATTGGGCTTTTTACCCAATATACTGAAAATTGGCCCAAGTTTACTTTTATACAGTCCAAAGCCAAAGTTTACATTTCATACCATCCAAAATTAAAATTGTAACCTAATTTCTTTGAATTCTTACTTTTCTACTGTTTCTTCTTTTTCTCTTGAATTTTGGCGGCTCCTTCTTCTTCTCCATGAGTCGAGCAGAGTTTCTCCACGTTCTTATTCCTTCGCTTCCGCCGTTCCGCTTCCGCCATTCCGCCTCCGCCGATCCGTTTTTGTTGTTCCATCTCCGTAGTTTCGCCTCCGTCGTTCCACCTTTGTCTCGCCACGCCATCTTTATTTTCTCTTTTTGATTTTAGATCTGAAATTTTTTGTTCTTTTTTTTTTCATTTTCAGATCTATAATTTGTTTATCTTTTACTGTTTATTCACCATTAAACATGTATACAGAGTATTTTTAAAGAATTTAATACTTATTTCATGATATGTAGAATAATTTTGTGATTTTATGTAATAAAATTCTGTTAACTCTTCATTTTTTTGTGTTTTGTTGTATTTCTGCGTTTTTTTATTCTGCAGAACGATTTGTAGATGATGATTGATTGCTGAATTACTGTTATGTTACAGTGTTGTTGATTTTATGTTGACTTTATGTTGATATTATGTTGATATCAACTATTCTTTTTATTTTAATATTGACAAACAAGATAATATTGTGTATGAAATAAATGCCTCCTGTAAGTTTGCGGAATAGATGTTTATTTGAAAAGCAGCAGGATGGAATGTGGAGTGCACATATTTGTTTGAATGATTGATCTCTTTGTGTTTTTTTCTCGATAAACGTTTTGAAATTCCCTACATAAACATATGTTATTGGTATTCAGCCATTTTTATATAACTTTCATTTTCTAGAGTATTATTTTATTAGAATGTACTAAATTCATTTCGGCATTTTTGAAATTTGGTTGGTTTTTTTGCTCCTTATATTAAGTTCTACGTACAAACTTTATTATAAAATCAATGTTGAATTTTATTAATGTACAATTATTTAAGCTATATTAATCAAAATCAACGCAAAATCAACTCGATGTCAACGTAAAATCAACCTAAAATTAACATGCACATATCCCTAAAATTAATTGAAGATCAACACAAAATCAACACAAAATCAACATGTGTATACTATTTGTCATTAAAATTAATCAAATATCAACTCAAAATCAACACAAAATCAATATAAAATCAACATGTGTACATTATTTATTGTTGACATTTTTGTCAGTTTTAATATCAACACAATATCAATATAATATCAACAACATTTAATAAACTGGATAGTATTAATTTTGTAAATCTTTTTTAACACTAATTTTTATTTTTAATATTTATTTACCTTTATTTTTGCTAATAATTAATCAAAATTTATTATTTATCATATATTTTATTTTTTATATATATATCAATATAAAATCAACATTAAATTAATCAAAGATTAATAAATTATTTTTCCAATCTAAAATACCAACACAAAATCAACATAATATAAACATAAATTCAAATTTGTAATATTATAATAATTCAAAATCATTATTTATATTTTTTACCAGTACCAAAATCTACACCATGTCAACACCATGTCAACACTATATCAACATAAGATCAACACTGTAACATTACAATAATTTAACATCATTATTGTCTTCTTCACCGATGCTAAACTCAACAAAATATCAACTGAAAATTAACACCATATCAACATTGTAATATTACAATAACGCAACATCATTATATGTCTTCTTCCCTGATGCTATCATATCATTATCTAGTCTCAATTTAATTTAATTTAATTTTTTAGTTTATTTCACAGACAATATTATCTTAGTTGTCAATGTAAAAATAAAAAAAAAATCAGTTGGTATCAACATAAAGTAAACATAAAATCAACAACATTGTAACATTACAATAATTCAGCAATCAATCATCATCAACAAATCTTTCTGCAGAATAAAAAAAACGCAGAAACACAAGAAAAATGCAGAAATAACAGAATTTTATTCCATAAAATCACAAAATTATTCTACATTACATGAAATGAGTATTAGATTCTTAAAGATAATCTTTATACATGTTTAATGGTGAAAACAACAGTAAAAATAAACAAATTATAGATCTGAAAATGAAAAAAAGAAGAATTAAAAACTTCAGATCTGAAATCAAAATGATAAAAGAAAGATGGTGGAACGGCGGAGGCAAAACGGTGCAGGCAAAACGACGGAGGCAAAACGGCAAAAATAGAACGGCGGAGGCGGATTGGTGCGAAGAACAAATCTGAAATTGTGTGAAAGGTTAATTGAAAGAGAAAGGAGAGAGAAATTTGAGGAGAGAGAAAATAATTGTAATTATGAAGATTTGTGTTATTAGGGTTCTATTTATATGGATGGTATAAAAGTAATAATTTTTTCCTTGCATGGTAGTTTTAAAATGTCAAATATGTGTTGGTATAAAAGTAAATCAAACATGAATGTTGGTTATTTGAGTAAGAAGCCCTTTAAAATTTAGATATTATAATTAAAGACGATGCCTTCTCTCCCTCCCCTAAATTCTAACCCTAACCCTAGCCAAATTCACGTTTCTTCATCTCTAAACCATGTTAGCAAGCTACCAAAACTGACCGGTACGTGCAAACCACAGATTCAGAGACTTCGCGGGTTTTTACTTCGACAATTTCCCAGATTCATGGAAATACAGTGATCAATGTGCGTTGGCTTAAGTGATGGCATGTTGTTGCAATTTGTTTATTAATGTTGTTAATTGATAAGTTCCTTGGTTTTCAAGTTTATATTGTTGTAAAGATATTCCGGATTTTATAGTTGGTTATACTTTGGTTTTGGGTCAGGTTAGACTTGTAAGATTTTATGTTCTAAGTTGAAAGTATTTCACTTGTATATTAATGATAGTTAACATACAGTATCTATAAACATATGCATATTATGAGAAGACTATAACCAACGTAACTTAGTCTAATACTAACAGTAAAAGATAATTGTTATCTTTATCTTAAGAAAAGATAAGCATTATCTTGTATTACAAGTAGAGGTTACGTGGAAGGATTATTCTCTGAACATCCCCCAACAAGCCCTTGGCTGAACACCAGAGGTAGTTGATCACGAAGCAAACGAAACCGATTGACTGACAAGGGCATGGTATATAAATCTGCAATTTGATCTGTAGTAGATAAAAAACGAACTTGCAGACAGCCGTTAGCCAGTTGTTCACGAACGGAATGGTAATCTAATTCAACATGCTTTGCTCTCGCATAAAATACCGGATTCGAGGATAAATAGATAGCACCGATGTTGTCACACCATAAGGTAGATGACTGAATAGAAATACAAAGATCTTGAAGCAAAGATTTTGTCCATAAAAATTCAGAAGTTGCATTTGCCGTAGCTTTATATTCACTCTCGGTGGATGAACGAGTTATCGTTGGTTGTTTCTTTGCCATCCATGAAATTAGAGAGGACCCCAAGAAAATACCATAACCACTGGTGGAACGTCTATCATTATTGTCCCCTCCCCAATCGCTATCAGAAGCTAATGGCAATTTTCCTAACCTACACACAGTACAAGTAGAAGAAGCAATAGATTTGCAAGAAGATGAATCATTATCATTTATGATTTTTGAAACAGTACATTTTTAGGGTGACCTAACCGAGCATGCCATTTATCAAAAGCTGCCATTTTGCTGAGATGAGCTTGTTTGGTGTCCGGTTGAAGAAGGTACATGTACAGCCTGTCCCTACTCTTATCGTGCAAGAGGATTGCCTTGCTCTCCTAGTCCTTAACAAGAAAATAAGATGGCCAAAACTCAAAGAAACAACGATTATCATTAGTAAACTGTTGGACATATAAAAGCGGTTTGGAAATATTTGGAACATGGAGAACATTGTGTAATGTTAACGGTGTTTTAGAGTGAAGAGAAGGGAAAAAGGCATTACCTGTGTTGGTGATGGATAGACTGTAAGGCCCCAATATTTAAGTCGTGCCACATGTCATGAATTCCGATAAATTAAAAGAAGAATTTAATTTAATTATATCGAGAATTTAAAATAATTTTTATTAAGTGGTTTTACGGGAAATTGCTAAAATCAACAAAATATCAACTGAAAATCAACACCATATCAACATTGTAATATTACAATAATGCAACATCATTATATGTCTTCTTCCCTGATGCTATCATATCATTATCTAGTCTCAATTTAATTTAATTTAATTTTTTTAGTTTATTTCACAGACAATATTATCTTAGTTGTCAATGTAAAAATAAAAAAAAAATCAGTTGATATCAACATAAAGTCAACATAAAATCAACAACATTGTAACATTACAATAATTCAGCAATCAATCATCATCAACAAATCTTTCTGCAGAATAAAAAAAACGCAGAAACACAAGAAAAATGCAGAAATAACAGAATTTTATTCCATAAAATCACAAAATTATTCTACATTACATGAAATGAGTATTAGATTCTTAAAGATAATCTTTATACATGTTTAATGGTGAAAACAACAGTAAAAATAAACAAATTATAGATCTGAAAATGAAAAAAAAAAGAATTAAAAACTTCAGATCTGAAATCAAAATGATAAAAGAAAGATGGTGGAACGGCGGAGGCAAAACGGTGCAGGCGAAACGACGGAGGCAAAACGGAAAAATAGAACGGCGGAGGCGGATTGGTGCGAAGAACAAATCTGAAATTGTGTGAAAGGTTAATTGAGAGAGAAAGGAGAGAGAAATTTGAGGAGACAGAAAATAATTGTAATTATTAAGATTTGTGTTATTAGGGTTCTATTTATATGGATGGTATAAAAGTAATAATTTTTCCCTTGCATGGTAGTTTTAAAATGTCAAATATGTGTTGGTATAAAAGTAAATCAAACATGAATGGTTGTTATTTGAGTAAGAAGCCCTTTAAAATTTAGATATTATAATTAAAGACGATGCCTTCTCTCCCTCCCCTAAATTCTAACCCTAACCCTAGCCAAATTCACGTTTCTTCATCTCTAAACCATGTTAGCAAGCTACCAAAACTGACCGGTACGTGCAAACCACAGATTCAGAGACTTCGCGGGTTTTTACTTCGACAATTTCCCAAATTCATGGAAATACAGTGATCAATGTGCGTTGGCTTAAGTGATGGCATGTTGTTGCAATTTGTTTATTAATGTTGTTAATTGATAAGTTCCTTGGTTTTCAAGTTTATATTGTTGTAAAGATATTCCGGATTTTATAGTTGGTTATACTTTGGTTTTGGGTCAGGTTAGACTTGTAAGATTTTATGTTCTAAGTTGAAAGTATTTCACTTGTATATTAATGATAGTTAACATACAGTATCTATAAACATATGCATATTATGAGAAGACTATAACCAACGTAACTTAGTCTAATACTAACAGTAAAAGATAATTGTTATCTTTATCTTAAGAAAAGATAAGCATTATCTTGTATTACAAGTAGAGGTTACGTGGAAGGATTATTCTCTGAACATCCCCCAACAAGCCCTTGGCTGAACACCAGAGGTAGTTGATCACGAAGCAAACGAAACCGATTGACTGACAAGGGCATGGTATATAAATCTGCAATTTGATCTGTAGTAGATAAAAAACGAACTTGCAGACAGCCGTTAGCCAGTTGTTCACGAACGGAATGGTAATCTAATTCAACATGCTTTGCTCTCGCATAAAATACCGGATTCGAGGATAAATAGATAGCACCGATGTTGTCACACCATAAGGTAGATGACTGAATAGAAATACAAAGATCTTGAAGCAAAGATTTTGTCCATAAAAATTCAGAAGTTGCATTTGCCGTAGCTTTATATTCACTCTCGGTGGATGAACGAGTTATCGTTGGTTGTTTCTTTGCCATCCATGAAATTAGAGAGGACCCCAAGAAAATACCATAACCACTGGTGGAACGTCTATCATTATTGTCCCCTCCCCAATCGCTATCAGAAGCTAATGGCAATTTTCCTAACCTACACGCAATACAAGTAGAAGAAGCAATAGATTTGCAAGAAGATGAATCATTATCATTTATGATTTTTGAAACAGTACATTTTTAGGGTGACCTAACCGAGCATGCCATTTATCAAAAGCTGCCGTTTTGCTGAGATGAGCTTGTTTGGTGTCCGGTTGAAGAAGGTACATGTACAGCCTGTCCCTACTCTTATCGTGCAAGAGGATTGCCTTGCTCTCCTAGTCCTTAACAAGAAAATAAGATGGCCAAAACTCAAAGAAACAACGATTATCATTAGTAAACTGTTGGACATATAAAAGCGGTTTGGAAATATTTGGAACATGGAGAACATTGTGTAATGTTAACGGTGTTTTAGAGTGAAGAGAAGGGAAAAAGGCATTACCTGTGTTGGTGATGGATAGACTGTAAGGCCCCAATATTTAAGTCGTGCCACATGTCATGAATTCCGATAAATTAAAAGAAGAATTTAATTTAATTATATCGAGAATTTAAAATAATTTTTATTAAGTGGTTTTACGGGAAATTGCTAAAATCAACAAAATATCAACTGAAAATCAACACCATATCAACATTGTAATATTACAATAATGCAACATCATTATATGTCTTCTTCCCTGATGCTATCATATCATTATCTAGTCTCAATTTAATTTAATTTAATTTTTTTAGTTTATTTCATAGACAATATTATCTTAGTTGTCAATGTAAAAATAAAAAAAAATCAGTTGATATCAACATAAAGTCAACATAAAATCAACAACATTGTAACATTACAATAATTCAGCAATCAATCATCATCAACAAATCTTTCTGCAGAATAAAAAAAACGCAGAAACACAAGAAAAATGCAGAAATAACAGAATTTTATTCCATAAAATCACAAAATTATTCTACATTACATGAAATGAGTATTAGATTCTTAAAGATAATCTTTATACATGTTTAATGGTGAAAACAACAGTAAAAATAAACAAATTATAGATCTGAAAATGAAAAAAAAAGAATTAAAAACTTCAGATCTGAAATCAAAATGATAAAAGAAAGATGGTGGAACGGCGGAGGCAAAACGGTGCAGGCGAAACGACGGAGGCAAAACGGAAAAAATAGAACGGCGGAGGCGGATTGGTGCGAAGAACAAATCTGAAATTGTGTGAAAGGTTAATTGAAAGAGAAAGGAGAGAGAAATTTGAGGAGAGAGAAAATAATTGTAATTATGAAGATTTGTGTTATTAGGGTTCTATTTATATGGATGGTATAAAAGTAATAATTTTTCCCTTGCATGGTAGTTTTAAAATGTCAAATATGTGTTGGTATAAAAGTAAATCAAACATGAATGTTGGTTATTTGAGTAAGAAGCCCTTTAAAATTTAGATATTATAATTAAAGACGATGCCTTCTCTCCCTCCCCTAAATTCTAACCCTAACCCTAGCCAAATTCACGTTTCTTCATCTCTAAACCATGTTAGCAAGCTACCAAAACTGACCGGTACGTGCAAACCACAGATTCAGAGACTTCGCGGGTTTTTACTTCGACAATTTCCCAGATTCATGGAAATACAGTGATCAATGTGCGTTGGCTTAAGTGATGGCATGTTGTTGCAATTTGTTTATTAATGTTGTTAATTGATAAGTTCCTTGGTTTTCAAGTTTATATTGTTGTAAAGATATTCCGGATTTTATAGTTGGTTATACTTTGGTTTTGGGTCAGGTTAGACTTGTAAGATTTTATGTTCTAAGTTGAAAGTATTTCACTTGTATATTAATGATAGTTAACATACAGTATCTATAAACATATGCATATTATGAGAAGACTATAACCAACGTAACTTAGTCTAATACTAACAGTAAAAGATAATTGTTATCTTTATCTTAAGAAAAGATAAGCATTATCTTGTATTACAAGTAGAGGTTACGTGGAAGGATTATTCTCTGAACATCCCCCAACAAGCCCTTGGCTGAACACCAGAGGTAGTTGATCACGAAGCAAACGAAACCGATTGACTGACAAGGGCATGGTATATAAATCTGCAATTTGATCTGTAGTAGATAAAAAACGAACTTGCAGACAGCCGTTAGCCAGTTGTTCACGAACGGAATGGTAATCTAATTCAACATGCTTTGCTCTCGCATAAAATACCGGATTCGAGGATAAATAGATAGCACCGATGTTGTCACACCATAAGGTAGATGACTGAATAGAAATACAAAGATCTTGAAGCAAAGATTTTGTCCATAAAAATTCAGAAGTTGCATTTGCCGTAGCTTTATATTCACTCTCGGTGGATGAACGAGTTATCGTTGGTTGTTTCTTTGCCATCCATGAAATTAGAGAGGACCCCAAGAAAATACCATAACCACTGGTGGAACGTCTATCATTATTGTCCCCTCCCCAATCGCTATCAGAAGCTAATGGCAATTTTCCTAACCTACACGCAGTACAAGTAGAAGAAGCAATAGATTTGCAAGAAGATGAATCATTATCATTTATGATTTTTGAAACAGTACATTTTTAGGGTGACCTAACCGAGCATGCCATTTATCAAAAGCTGCCGTTTTGCTGAGATGAGCTTGTTTGGTGTCCGGTTGAAGAAGGTACATGTACAGCCCGTCCCTACTCTTATCGTGCAAGAGGATTGCCTTGCTCTCCTAGTCCTTAACAAGAAAATAAGATGGCCAAAACTCAAAGAAACAACGATTATCATTAGTAAACTGTTGGACATATAAAAGCGGTTTGGAAATATTTGGAACATGGAGAACATTGTGTAATGTTAACGGTGTTTTAGAGTGAAGAGAAGGGAAAAAGGCAGTACCTGTGTTGGTGATGGATAGAGTGTAAGGCCCCAATATTTAAGTCGTGCCACATGTCATGAATTCCGATAAATTAAAAGAAGAATTTAATTTAATTATATCGAGAATTTAAAGTAATTTTTATTAAGTGGTTTTACGGGAATTAAATAAATAACTTTGAAAATTAATATAAAATAAATTATAAATTCCGTAATGGAGATTATTTTGCCAAAGTCCGCGAAATAGTATTTGTGATAAAAGTCTCGAGTCGATCGGAGACCTTTTAAAATTGGACGCGGATAGATTTTGGACTAAATTGTAACTTTTAAAAAGTTTCAAGGACCAAAGTGCAATTTAGCTGATATATATATATATATATAAGAAACCTTCATCAGTAAGATGAAGGAATCATCCAGAGCTCCCATTTCTTTTCCTTTCTTAACAATCATTACGTTTCCGTTGCTCGATTTCGTTTTTCGTTTGTTTCTAACGTTTTATAGCTCGAATCGATCGTATTTCAGTGGCGAATCACAATAAGCTTGACGTTTCGCTTTTTTAACGGATAAATCTTACGATATATCGAGTTAAAGTTTTAGGCCACGAAACGATTATAGGATTGAATTATAGCGTTTTGAGCCTAGATTATGCGTTATAATTGTGCTAGGAGCGTTTTTATGTCACTAGCACGTCGGAAAGCTCCGGAAAACGGATTCCGAGGGTCGTGCACGAGGTGCACGAACGTGCACCAGCCGGAGGTGCACACACGTGCACCAGAGTGCACGTGAAACGTTAGCCCGACTGTTCTGTTTTGATACCCCGTTCGTATTCGCCTATCGAGATTTGAAATCGATTGATTATCGATTGATTGAATCGTTAACCTAACAAGGTTAAACGAGAATTGTTTTAGAAATGATATTCGATCTGAAAACGAGTTATATACCGTTTATCGGGATCCACGTGAAAGCACGACGGTTAATAAGTTTCATATGTCGTGTCTAGAGTCAATCTTAGAATAGGTTTCTGATGTGAGTCAAATGTTTTGAAATTGATTTAGATCTGGCGAGGCAAAAAGCAGCTAGACCAGGCACTCGAGAAGCTTGACGTTTCTGAGCACTGAAGTATTTTGGATAAGCGTTTTCTGTGAGTTTATATAATTTACTTTTAAAGTATTTACATAAGCAAATATTGTATATTGCTTTACATTTGAATTGAATGCTTTCGATGCAATGTTTTTATATGAAATACGTATATGGTTGGTTTAAAACCAGTATTGATCCGATGGAACGTGCTACCTATTGGGCGACAATAAGACTGTGTGATCACCAGTTTTAATTTGATATAGCTGTAAACTTGATTATGAATATGAATTTCGAAGTTGGACAATGAATTCGTATGAGCGAGACCTCGGTTGCAGTGTAACCTGAGCCCCGTATCTAGTGAGTTGGACTCATACTTTAGGATTAAGAATTTGGTCGCGATCAACGTGGTAGAGTGTGAACACTCCCGGGTCGGACCATTTGGATCAATTTGATTTTATTATATATGATTGATACGTTCGAAGATTAGGGTTTCAATCAGATCTTGTACTTAACTGCATATGGTTTGAATGCTAGTGCATTGTTTTACGTTTTATTGGAGTACTTATTAGTAAATGTATGAACTCACTCAGTATATTCCCATATACAGACCCCTCACAAATTTCCTTTCAGGTGAAAGACGTTTTTCAAGCAACGGACTTCTATCTTTGATCCAGAAGTTTGTATTTTTTAAAGTATGTAAAGAAACAGTACTTTACTCTCAGAGCTGCAATAGATAGATGTTTGTATGTCAGTTTGTGTTCAATGGTTAATTTTTTGTATATATAACTGTAACATTTTAAAGTTAATAATGTTTTACGCTTGCTGCGTTATAATGATTGTGATTGCCAGAGGATATGTATACCTGGCATGTTCTTAGCATGACACGTGTATGAAAACTTCATGCATGATGTTTGATATTTGCAAAAAATTGTTTTACGTTTTTAGGCTTGCTACGGGTTTCAGAGCAACCACTCCCATTCCCTAGCGCCGGTCTCGGTCCATGAGATTGGGTCGTGACATAGAGCCTGACCATTACCAACTTTAATATGTTCATTACCAGTGTAGGCTTGTGAGTTAAACAGCGTTTGCGCATCCGGCGTCATATGATGAGTGGCTCCGGTATTAGGAAACCATCCTGTATATTGTGGTACAGGAGCAGGTGGATAAAACTAAGGAGCATAGGCAGCCATCGTATACGGTAGAGAAGGTGGTTGCCAAGTGGTGTTTGTCATTTGAGGAGGCATCTGGCATGCAATATTGGCTTGTGGACTGTACCGGTTGTTATTATTGTTGCGAGGAGCATAGCGTTTTTCTGCATCGGTCTGCAGTGTGGTTACTGAACCCGCAAATTTGACATTTGTGTTTGTTAGAATAGTTGTTCTGGGCAGGACGGTATGTCTGGTACGAGGCCGATGGAGGTGGAGCACGTTGTTCGGAAGAAGCATGTCGGTACGCAAGATTTGCGAGAGGAAGTTCCTGTTGGACTTTTTGCAGAATTTCATGGGACACCAGCTGACTGTATAATTAAGGAAAAGTCACTGGTTCAGCCTGAAGATTTAAGCTGGAGATGATCGGATTGAATTCCATTCCGACATTGCGATAGATAATCGTATTGAATTCAGCAGCAGAGATGGGTCGTCCGGCTGCAGTAAGCTCATCAGTGAGAGCTTTGGCACGATGTAGGTACCGTGATGCAGGCAGATCATTCTTCTTGAACTCTTGAAGTTCGATATAAATTTGTAATTGTCGGTTCTGAGATACAGAACCAAATGCACTTTCAAGTGCTTTCCATGCAGAAAAAGAGGATTGGGAACCAATTACATATGAATATACCTGCTCAGATAGAGAAGAAAGAATCCATGATAAAAGAAGTTGGTCTTTTTGAAACCAAATTTCATAAGCAGGGTTGGGGATTAAATCGTTTGGGTTAACAGCGGAAGGGATGGTGGTTGGTGGCGGATCAGTGCCGTCAACAATGGAGGTCATCTTTTGATAGTTTAGAAGGGGAAGTAACTGAGTTCTCCAAGCAAGGTAATTTCGAAAGGTTAGCTTGATAGCAAAGGTGTAATTTGTAGTGGATTTAGCAGCAGTGGGATAATTGGTAGCTGGAATAAGTTGAGATGCCATTAAATAATTTTAAAGCTTTGATACCATGTAAGGTTTTATGTTCTGAGTTGAAAGTATTTCACTTGTATATTAATGATAGTTAACATACAATATATATACACATACAGTTTGCATATTATGAGAAGACTATAACATACGTAACTTAGTCTAATGCTAGCACTAAAAGATAATTGTTATCTTTATCTTAAGAAAAGATAAGCATTATCTTGTATTACAAGTAGAGGTTACGTGGAAGGATTATTCTCTGAACAAGACTTTGGTTGGCCGGCACGTGAGAAGAAATTGAACATAGAGATGACTCAGTTGACTCACTATTTTGGAATCGTTCTATTTTGAGATTATGTTGATTTGGGTTTTACCCTCTCCGGTTTATGTTTTAAAAGACATGAACTTGTTGGCCTTTATCCAATTCAATATCTCCTTGATTTTGATAATGACAATCAACACAAAGTGTTCTAACCTTTTTATTAAGTGTGTAGAGACATTATAGAACACTTGGAATGATTATAGCACCCCTCTAGCAAAAAGTCAAGTTTTGGAATTTTAGACTTCCAGACAAAGTTGGCGAGTGCCAACTTTTGTTCACGGGTGCGAACTATAGTTAGCGACCGCTAACTTTAATTCGCGAGTGCCAACTTTTCCAGACAGCAAAACTCACTGGGATGTCTCGCGGGTGCCAACCTTTGTAATGGAAGGAGCGAACCGACTCGCGAAGTATAGATGACAACAAGACAAGAATAACAGTCATATCTTGTACCAATAAAGAGATGACACCTAAGCAAAAAGAGCCGTTGGGCCATTTCCAAAATCATAGTTGGCGACCGCGAACTATAGTTGGCGACCGTGAACTATAGTTGGCGACCGCGAACTATAGTTGGCGACCGCGAACTCATCATCATTTCACTTTATTGGGAATGCTGTTTTTGTTGCTCCTTGGGTCACACAAAAGGAGTAACGGGAAGATTGTTTTGAGGGCTATAAATATCATACCTCTATGTATATATGAAGGTTATCAACTTAAGCATTCAAGCCCTCAAAACAAAATTCAACTACTTGTGTGAAAAACCTTTCAAAACTAGTTGGTTGTGAGTTAGCCCGTGAAACTCAATTGTTGTAGTTTGTTTGGTTTCTAGATTTGCCTTAGTGAAAATCTAGAGTTTTTGTTGGTTTTGTTAGTTTTGCCCTTTGTGAAAAACTAAGCATTTGTATTGGTTTGGATTTAGCCTTGGAAAACCTAAGTTGGGAGTGAACTTGTAAAAACTCCAAGTTTAGTGGAAACCTCTAGTTTGAGGGAAGTGGATGTAGGTGAATGTGTTAATCACCGAACCACTATAAAATCTTGTGTCTACTTCTCTACCCTTCTCAAAATATAGTTTCCAATCGTTTTAATCTGCAATAATTTTAATTAGCAACTATTCAACCCTCCCCCCCCCCCCCCCTTCTAGTTGAACCCTTGGGTTACAGAACTCAATTTGACTTGACTTATTTTGAAATTGGATTTCAAAAAGACATTTGATAATATCTCTTGAGATTTTATTCTTAATATGATGGCTAGAATGAATTTCGACTCCACTTGGCTTGGTTGGATTAGAGCTATTTTTGATTCTTCTCAGCTTTTTGTTCTTATCATGGCAGTCCAACAAACAATTTTTTAATGGACAAAGGTGTGAGACATGGCGATCCTCTTTAACCTATGTTGTTTGTTTCAGCAGTGGAAAGTCTAAAGGCCGTGATCTCCAAAGCTATTCAGAGTCATATTGAGGGTTACTCTGATCCTGTTTCGATCCTGCAATTTGCGGATGATACTTTAATTTTAATCCCGCAAGATTTTGATATGCTGAGAAATCTGCTGAGAGTTCTGAGATGCTTTGAATTGGTTTCTAGATTGTCAATTAACTATCTGAAGAGCTCAATTATGGGAATTAACGTGGATGATGCCGCTTTAAATCATGCCTCAAGTGTTCTTAAATGCTCGGTAGATCATTTTCCCATCACTTACCTAAGACTTCCTTTATCCATTAGACCGGTTAAAGCTGCTCTCTAGAGGCCGGCTGTGGCTAAGTTTTTGGACCATTTAGCCCTTTGGAAAGGCAATATTTTATCTCCGACAGGTAGATTGATTTTGTAAGTCTGTTTTGCATAGTCTTCCTGTGTATTACATGGGTTCTTTCTATATTCCTCAATCGGTTATTACGTCTCTTAATCGATATATGAGGAATTTTTTGTGGTGTGGGAATCCGGATGGCAGGGGTATTAATAAAGTTGCATGGACCTTCGGTGTGTCTTCCTCTAGAAAAAGGGGGGCTGAATTTGGTTCCTTTGAGATTGAAAAATCAAAGTCTTCTATGCAAGTGGTTGTGGAAGCTTAGAACCGATAGTAACTCGCTTTGGTTTTTCGTGGTAATTAATAATTGCTCTCTTGCTTTTTGGCGTGACTTGAATTCATGTAATGTTAATCTCCTATCCCATCTATGGAAATCATTTCATAAAGCTTGTGTTTCGAATTCTTTGATTTGGAAGTTTTTTAATGATCAAATAAAAGTTAATGTGGGCTGTTGATTCGAAACCGCAAGTGACGGTATCACGCAAGTAATATAATCTGGAAGTACGGATATCGATTCCACAGAGACAATGGACTTAACGACTAATTTAAAAAATTCTTTGACCGGTTAGCTGCGAAAATAGTTTGAGAGTTTGTGACCAAATTAAACAAATAAAAGAAACCAATTGATAAATAAACTTTAAGTAATTAAAGTCACTAAATTTAAAAGATTTAAAAGCTAGTATTTGGAAATAATAAGAGTAAAAGGCTCAAGGGTTGATAATTCCGAATAAGAATATAAAATCATGAACAATGAATATCTTGGTGATTATCTAGAATCGAACTATTCTAAAACATCGAATCCCGCTCTCTCGAGGCTCAAAGACCGATAAAATTACAATTCAATTGCATTGTCAAATTATAGTTCAGGCTAGTTTAAAGCACCTATAGCTCTCTCTCGAGTTACTATAGATAAAAATAAGCAAATAACCAATTAACAAGAAAATTACTCACTCTTGTGTTATAATGAACCTAGTGAAATGATTAAATGATATTTATTAAGAAAACCCTTAGGAACGCGTATTTTTTAACTCACTCTCATGTTATTAATTCATACGTTGTCGATTAACTGATCTATTTTAACTATGCTCTTTCGAGTCAGAATTAAAACATAGGGCAATGAATGAATTGATCAAATACATTCAAGCATGAAGAATATCAATCAACACCAAATTTTAACAACTATTAATTAATCGATAATTAACTCGCTCTCGCGTTATTAAAAACCAATTAACCAACTGAATTGAAATTATGAAGCAAACTCAAGATTACTTAAATTCCAACCCACTCTCGTGGCGTTGTCCTTTAAGTTTCCGGTTACTAGATCTATTCAAATAACAATTTCTCAATTAGTTAATTAAACGTGCATCATGATCAATCTCTCAATTTAATTCAAGCATTAAGTTCAATAATCGAAACACGATAAATCACCAATTTAACAGAGTCAATCAATTATATAAATAAACGTTCATATCAATCCTCGAACGAAAGGTTTAGTTACCCATTGTTAATGGATTATAACAATGGATAAGTTACACCTTGAGTACATAAGAGATATAAGATAAAAAAATAATCTATACTAAAAGAATGTTTTTGATATCTAAGTCTAAGTCTATACTAAGTAATGTCTATTTTCTCTACACAAATGGGGTCTCTTTATAGAGTCACTTGGAGTGAAGTTCAAGCCAAAGATATCATCCTTCCATATAAAACTTGAGAGATGATCAAGTTGGGAATATCTTCTTTCCTTTGAAGAAGGAGTAATGATCAAATCCTTCCATAATCGTCTTGAGTGGACCAATCTTGACTTATCTTGTTTCCAAAAGAGCATAGCTTCTTCCCTTAATGAGCTTCTAACTTATTGTCAAAGCTTATTTCTTTGTGTGCAAGTCAAGAAGGATCACTCTCTTAAGTGTGAATGAAATTTATGTTGATTATGGAAAGTCTGAAGAGATCACTTCAGAAATTCCAAGCCTTCTGATTTCCTTCTTCTAACCGGTTCGCTTTGACTCGAACCGGTTGGGTTGGGTTTACCTTTGGTTTCCTGAATTCTTCTGGCTTTAACTATTTGATTCTATTTCAATCATAAATACCCCAAAAATGATAAGTATTTATATTTTTCATAAAAACTACAAAACAAGAAAAACTAATTATATAATTTGTTATTTTACGCACAAAGTGCTACAAACTATTGAATAAATGCTATGAAAAATATGTAAAATAATAGCTTATCATGGGTCATGGAAATGGGATTAACTTTTGGTGGGATTCTTGGACGGGGTTGGGTCCTTTGGCAGTTCTGTTCCATTGCTTTTCAATCTCTCAAGGACTAAAGATATCACATTGAGTTCTCAGCTTGGTGTAGGAGTAGTAACTGATCCGACTTTCTTGTGGAATCGGAGGCTCAGGTCTAATGAGCAAGAGCTGTTCTCAGCTCTAAAGGCAGAAACTGCCGAGTTTTTTTGTTCTCCAAGCCGGCAGAATTTGTTCATTTGGAGGAGCAGAGATGATAATTTTCGGTGTAGGGATATTTCAGCTCACTTTCAAGATACTATATCAGTGAATGATAGTTCTTTACAAGGTAACATCTTATTTCCAACTTTTTGGAAATAGCATTTTCCTCACAAGATTTAAATTCTTCACTTGGCTTATTATTAGAGATAGAATATCTTCTAATGCTTCCTTGGTGTCTAGAGGTATTTTGAATCCGGAGTTGGTTGGTTGCTTGTTGTGAAATTGTGAGGAAACAAGTATGCATATAGCTTGTCATTGCACGTTCGCTTGGAAATTTGGGTCCTTGTTATTGGAAAAATATGACATTTTGTGGGTTTCGCCTCCTATTATTGTTCAGTTTTTCAGTCTTTAGTCTTCTTTTACTCGTACTCGATTCAAAGAGCTATGGCGCCTTATTTGGCTTTTTTGTATTTAGGAGCTTTGAAAGTTGCGGAATAACTGAGTTTTCAATGGTGTTGAGAGTTCTCCAGACATTTTGGCTTACTTGTGTGTTTGCAAGGCGATTCAATTCTATAGCTCTCTACACCCTTAATTTTCTTATTGTGGTAATGATGTATTTAGATGTTTGGATACTTTTGTAATTCCTTTTTTATTGTCCCGGGTTTGGAATTTTTGCCTTCCACTTCTTGTCATTGAGCATAATAAATCATCATTTATCCAAGAAAAACTTATCAAAACTCAAAAGTTTGGTGCGATAATCTTATCTTGTGTGACAAGATATAGTTTTCCGTAGATATTTTTGCTTTCGTTTGTGCTAGTTTTAGAAGATATATATATGGACAAACGTTAAGAGAGCAAAAGTTTGGTGCGATAATCTTGTCTTGTGTAACAAGATATAGTTTTCCATAGTTGTTTTTGCTTTCGTTTGTGCTCGTTTTAAAATATATATATATATATATGGAAGTTCATTTTCGTGAGCGTTGTGGAGTTGTCATTGAATGAGGATTGAGCGGTATGCAAGTGATTAAAACTAGGGAAGGCAATGGGGCGGGAATTTCCCGTTTTCTATGGGGATCAGCCTCTAATAAGACGGGAAATTCCCACCAATTACTCCCATGGGTACGGAGATGGAAGAAGATTATTTTCCATCCACGAGAATAAGGATAGGATGGGAAGTATAGTCCCCACACTATGGGGATTGCCATTGGGGATCCAACTTATATTTACATTATTTTATATTATATTTTAATTTTTTAGCATATACTTTTAAATAATTTAATTTAAATTTTTTATTAGTGTATTTTTAATTATACTTTAATAGCATAAAAGGTAATACTCTTTTCTATAATAATATTTTTAAAAATTATTTCATTAAAATAAAAAATATTATTTATATAATTATATTAAATTATACGGAGAATGGGGGTCTCCATAGAGATGGAAAATCCATAGGGGTAAGACGGAGATAGTTTCATCCCCGTCAAATAAATGGGGATGGGGGTTCCCCATAGAGGCGGGAACAGAAATGTGTATGGCTTCTCCATTTCCACCCCGCCCTATTGTCATCCCTAACTAAATTCACTTGTAGCAAACGATACTCAGACTATTTGAGGTCTAGCTAATCCATAAGGACGGACCCTTAAAGTTATTTATTTCAGTAAAAAAAAAGCCATCCGTAAATTGAAGTACCCAAACCTCCCCCGGCCCTATCTTGTTCCACTAGTGATTTAATTCAATTTTTGTTTATGTAATCTTTTCTGCTGATTTAAGTGTTTCAAAACTATCAAATTATATCAATTAACTAATGATAATTAAGAAATATTTTTGATAAAATATCAAAAATTAAAGGTAACTAGCATTTTAGGTAGGCTAAATTTATTTTGAGATCCCTAAACTATATATTTTTGGTTCATTCGATCCCTTAACTTCTATTTGACTTCTTCGGGTCCTTAAACTTTTATTTTTTGGTTCATCAGATCCTTCAACTTTTATTTGCCTTTCTCAAATCCCTAATTGTTTATTTTTTGATTCATTGGGTCCTTAAATTGATCTTCGTTTAAGGACCTAATGAACCAAAAAACAAAAATTTAAGGACCTGAGAAAGTCAAATAGAAGTTGAGAGACCTGATGAACCAAAAAATGAAAGTTTAAAAATTTGAGAAAGCCAAATAAAAGTTGGAGGACTTAATGAACCAAAAAAATAAAAATTTAAGGACCTTAAAATGGATTTTGCCTTTTGGGTATCACATAGTTGAGGAGAATTTCATCAAATTTCTTATTACATCTCAAAAAAAATTTGTTCTCTCCCGAGACACAAACATATGTTTAATTAATTAATCTGTATATTATATTGTTTTGCAACTGAATAAACACATGATTTAAACACTTTTATCACATGTTTAAATGGTTAAATTGGATGGATTAAATATTAAAACATTAAAGTTTACACATAAATTATGTGATAATAATATCCAAACTTGTATCTCTGACTGATGCAGTTACTAGTATTCTATGATGAAATACAGTCACTGTCTGAATTTTTTTAAAAAAAATATCTCGATCTCATTAGGTGATGACTCCTAATCTTCACACTAATTCACAAAAGTAGTAGTCGTCTCAACTTATCAATAATAACAGTGTTGTGATTGCTAAAATTTTAAATGCGCGTCTCAGACCGCCGATAGTGAAGGTTAAAAGTGAAAAAATAATAACAAAAATAAGGTGGGAGTTCATCAATTCTTTTTATATTTACAATTTTTTCTATTATACTCTCTACAGATTATATTCTACTGGTTGAAGTAAACTTCCTTATGGATTAGCTTGTGAAAGAGTGGATTAGAGGTTTTAGCGTGGAATTATTGATTTCTATTTCTAGCATTTTTAAAATTCAATTTTTATAAGAAATGTTTTATATAGTGACATTTGAGCGATGGCCTTATCTCAAAACCTAGAGAGAGAAAATTCTTCTTAGAGAGAGAAACTAATTTTTCATCATTTTCGAGTACAGAAAATGGTGATTTACGGCCTTTAGCCGGAAATCATCGTCTCTTATGTTACGACCCAAATTTATGAGTCGCAACCGGCGCTAGGGAATGGGAGTGATAGCTCCAAATCCCGTAGCAAGCCTAAAAACCTGTGTAAATTTTTCGCAATCAAAACATATTTCATACATTAAAATACATGTGACCCCATTTACAAATAATATCAGAGTTAAAACGCGTTATACAATAGTATAGTTAACAAATTCTAGACTACTGCGGACTGCTAGAATGAAAACATTCTTTTTCTTCTTGTACAAATCACTTCCGAGAATTAGAATTTCGGAAGATTAATTCTTCAAATCATATCATGCTACCCCTGAAAAATGGGAGGAGCAACGGGGTCAGTATAAAACTGAGTGAGTTCACCAAAATACACGCAATATCACATAAAGGTTAAAACCGTCAAAAACCATTTTATATATAGAAAATAATCTTTTGAAATCATATTGTGTATCTTATTTACTTTCCTTCATAATTCTTTGTTTATTTCATAAACTTATAGTTTATAAGTATTTGTCGTCCTTGATTTCTTATTATGATATTGATATTTTTCTTTCTCGTTTTGTTGCATTAGTTTTCAACCGAATCTTAAATCTAAGTTTATATTATCATGATTCTAAGTCGAACTAAATAATTGGCAAGTCTCTTGTGACTTGATCCTTATGGTTGGGTGCCGAGATAGTTCAACCGAGTTACCCATAACCATATGGTACAGTCCCGAAATAATTCAACCGAGTTATTTGTACCATTTCTCAATCCCAGACGATCGATAGGAGTCCCGAGATAATTCAACCGAGTTACTCCTTAGACACGAGTCCCGAGATAGTTCAACCGAGTTACCTTCGTGTCTGCATTCGGACTCTGCACCCTGCAGGTCTTTTAAACTTAACTGTCGATTCATATAATTTCTATTGACATTTAATAGGAGTGTTTGTTCACATTGTGTCTCGATCTTGTTTCGTATTGATTTTCGATGTATCGCACTTACTTTTTATTGCGTATGAGTTCCGAGAATTATCATCGAGAATGGATAAGATACAGGTCCCGGAATAATTCTACCGAGTTCCACCTTGTATCTCAGTTCTTATTATTGAATATGTCAGAGTTCACTTTTCTTATCTCATGTATTTATCATTTCGATGATTTATGTTGGGTTTTCTTGATCCTTTATGGACCATGACATGCACATTACAATCTACAAGCATACATCTATAACACACGCACGTATGGGTATTCATTATAATTAAAAGTACGTATAGGAACATACAATGTATCTTTATAAATATATGAATAATAGTACATATAGGCATGTACTATATTTTTCTTATTTGTATTTGGTTCGATTTATGTCATTTTACTTTACCCATCCCCGGTGCCTTAACATTTATGTGATTGTAAAAATAACACATTACGATAAAACATCATTTTCAAAGCATACATACATATTCATTTTAAAAGCAAACATCTCAAATATATAAATATTCATATAGCTTTTCGTATTAAAATACGTAGTTTTATGAATATTAACGAGTAATTTAAAGTGTACTCACCACTTGCTATCCAAATTCTTCAAATAAACATGAAGACATCTCGATCCGTTCCCCTCGAGCCTTGTCGATAGTCGCTTCGTCGAGTCTACGCAAATTCGATAACGCTACGAATTAATAACAAATCTAATTACGATTACGCATCTAAAACTAGTTCGATCAACCTACTTCGGTCATTAAAAACGCTTATCTAAAATAGGTTGAACCCTGAACGAAATCAACATTCTTAAAGTTTAGAACGCCGCCTACAACTTTCATTTAGGTCTCAGACCATGAATTGCACCCGAAGGTATCGAAAACAAGCTCGGAAGTTATTTCCTTGGAGCTGTTTACAAGTGCAGGGCAGATTGCACAA
Source organism: Mercurialis annua (assembly GCF_937616625.2). Lineage (NCBI taxonomy): Eukaryota > Viridiplantae > Streptophyta > Magnoliopsida > Malpighiales > Euphorbiaceae > Mercurialis > Mercurialis annua. The sequence continues at coordinate 10,866,979 of NC_065577.1, forward strand.
CATAATTTTCTGCCTTTTATGAGCTGTTTAGAGGTAGAATTAGAGAAAACTTAAAACTAGATAATTATAGTTAACATTTCAAAGTTTCCGTACCAACAAACGGAACTTGATTTGGACCTATACAGCCCGAGATATTGCCTTTGCAATATCGCTGTTTTTCCAGGACAGTTTTACGCAATTTCTTTAACTAGTTTGCGTAACTTTTAATCGTAATCTTATTATGCAACGATACCTAAAATCCATCAAAACCATCCTTTTACAACATCACAACTCAGACACCGTCAACAAACATACACATACCAATCCATGACTTAAACCTTAACAAAACATCAAGACTTGAATTCATACACATAGCCAACTATTCATGTATTATTTTTGCATCAACTCTAACTCAATCATTCTTGCTTCAAACTCAATCTACATTCAGCTATATAACTTCAATTGAACACTCATAACTTATCAATTAAATCTCATAGCATCAACTAGATTAGGGGCCGAAACACTTAGCCCATTCATATGTCAAAATTCAATCAAGAATTTTAGCAATTCTACATAAATCATATAGTCAATTCATCAAACACCTAACCTTCACACAATTGTCAACATAGACTAACCATCATCAATTTCAGAAAATACCTCACCTTGGATGTTGTCCCTATGCCGAAGCTTCAAGGCTTAAATTCACCATCAACAATCTTCCATGAAAGCTTATAAACTCCTATGAACATCAATTACACCAAAACCCTTAATTAACTCTAAAACCGAAATAAAACTTAGAAACCCTAACCTCAAGTTGTGATTTTTACCTTGAATAATAGGGCTAGATCAGTAGCTCTCCTTCTCCTCGTTCCGTGGCCGCAAGAATCATCCAATTCCGTAGAGAAACGAGGAAGTTATGGAGGATTGAAATCTTTGCATATGTTGATCATCAAAGGAAAAAGGAGAACGAATTTGAGAGTCAAAATGTGTTGATTCTGATCTTAAATCAAATTAAATGGGTATATATTTATGGCAAAGGTCTCATTTAGTCCCTCACTTTGCCACCTCCTCAACTTTCACTTTATAACTTTTATTTCGACCAATGTAGTCCATTGATCGCTTAATCATTCGATTCTCGATAAATTCCGTATTATTTATTTCCCAAATAAATAACATTAGTCTCATATCTTATAATATCACTTTCCAATAATTTATTTTGGCAATTTTAGCCAAAAACGCTCAAATTTCCATTTTGAGCTAACTTGCACTTTTTCTCACTTTTTCGTCCAATTTTTATATTAATGACTATCGATAACCACTTTATCGATATTATTTTCTTATCTTGAGAAAATAGAGTAAAAAACAACTTCCTCCGGAAGTTTGTGGTTAAAAGTCCACTTTAGTCCTTAAAGTGGCTAATTTTCACTTTAACCCTTATTCTTAACTAATCGTCAAACTATCTTCTAAAACGATTTCGTATACTTACGAAACTTGACGATCATTTATTAATAATATTTCACGGACCTTGACGTGAATATTATTAACTCTGGAACTTATTTTATTTTATTCCCTTTTTATCTCGATTAAATCCAATTTATCGCATAATAATTTTCCATTTAAATTATTATTCTACGATAATTCCAATAGACCCGCTTCAGTCTAAGTCCTTATTATCCAATCCTAATCCGATATTCTCGTTCTTAATCTTTACGATTATGCCTCGTGGCACTACACGTAATACCTCAAAAATTTAGGTTATTACATCTTAACTCCTTTTTTTCGTTGATATTTTTGTCTTTTGAATAAATTGCTCTATTTTGGTGGAGATTTGTGTGTTTTATTCAATTTGTAGTTTGTTTGTGTGTATACTTGGATTGTTCAAAAAAATTCAGCGCTTGTTTCAAACTTCAGATTCAAATTCTTGAAGATTCAAGATTTTTTTTTTTGGTAGAAAGCAACCAAAAGCTCATTTAATTGAAATTAAACAAGAAAGAACAAGCGAAAAAGGCCCACCCTGTTACAAAAATCAGGGAGGCAAGACAGATTGGAGAAGAAAACTCTGATACAAAAGCCTCAGAGATCTCCCCAATCAAAGACAACTGAAACCAAAAATTCCCTGTTATAAAAGCCTCAGGGAAAGAAACAGCAGCAAAACAGAAAAGCAAAGAAATAGAAGAAAACTAGTCTGATTGTCCCTGTTGCAAAAGCCTCAGGGACAAGACAGACAAACACTAAGCAGAGCTATAAAAGTTGACTGATAATTCCATTGAACTCCGAATTGTGACAAGCTTCATCAATTCCGGCCAACAAAGTGTTTCTGATATCTCTGATAATATTGTCAGTAGTTGTACTCTTCTGCATGAAGATTTTTTGGTTTCTGGCTTTCCAAAGATAATAGACAGTGGAGGCAAGAATGATTCTTCTAACTGTTGCAAGAGTGCTTTCCCCGTGGCTTTTCTACTGAACCAACTAACCAGTCTCCTCTAGCATCTCAGATTTTTGGGACCATTGCAGCTATTCAGAACTTTTTGCCAAACATTCTTAGCAATAGAGCATTCAAAAATGCAGTGCGCAATAGTTTCAGTAGCGGACAGGCAAATGTCACAAGTATCCACATCAATCACTCCCCATTTTTTCATTTTGTCTTTGGTTCTAAGCTTGCCCATAATGGCTAGCCACAGAATGAAGTTGAACCTAGGAATGGACTTCTTTCCCCAGACCACTCTATACCAGGTAACAGTAGGGTACTGGTTCCTAATAATTTTCCAGGTGTCACTAATCGAGAATCTATTGTTTTTGACCACTTCCCAAGCAATCTTGTCTTCAGTATTGCAATTAACTTTATAGTTTTCTCTAATGAATTTCCAGGCTGATTCTGTTTCTTCATCAATAGGGTTAGGAAGAATCCATCTATTCTTCCACAGGTCATCAATTTTAGTATTCCTGGGGATGTCAGCTTCCTTCATCTTCACCCTAGGGAAATTTTCAAGGATAGAACAACCTTGAAGCCAAGGATCATTCCAGAAGTCAATCTTTTTACCATCACCCAAACTATACTTCACAACTCTTTTGATGTCTTTTCTGCTTTTTAAAAGACCTCTCCACATACAGCTAGTAGAATTGTTGTATTTAAGACCCCAGAAACTGCTATTCTTGATCTTGATTGCTTCTTATCCAGTCAGCCCATATGGAAGTAGGATTGCTGATGACATGCCAGATATGTTTGGTAATAGCAGCTTTATTCCAAACATTGATGTTTTTTAGACTGAGACCTCCTTCACTCTTCAGTTTACTAATAGTGTCCCAAGAGATCATGGCCTTAGTTTTCCCCTCAATGGTACCATTCCATAAGAACTTAGAACAAATTTTCTGGATGTCTTCAGTGATTTTCTTGGGGATTAGCATTATAGAATCCCAGAAGATATGCATACTCATCAGAACAGACTGAATGAGTTGAAGCCTGCCCGCATAAGACAAAAACTTGCAAGTCCATGCATTAATTCTATTAGTGATTTTCTGCACAATAGTACTACAATCTTCCTTAGACAAGTTAGTAGAGGTAAGAGGTAAGCCTAAGTATCTGAGGGGAAGCTTACCCTCACTGAAACCGAGCTTACTACAGATTCTGGACTTGATGATTTCACTAACATTTCTAAAGAAAATCTGACTTTTATTAGTATTAATGTGAAGCCCAGAAGTATGTTTGAAAATATCAAGTTTATCCATCAAGAAATCAACAGACTCAGTGTTCCCATGACAAAAAAGGAGCAGATCATCTGCAAACATCAGATGGTTGATTCTAAGACTCTTGCACCCATGGTGGAATTGAAAGGAACTAGAAGTATTTCTAAGGGATCTAGACAGGCCTTCCATGCAAATAACAAATATAAGGGGAGAGATGGGGTCTCCTTGGCGTAACCCTTTGTTGGCTTTAAAATAATCACCATAGGTACCACTCCACTGAATATGGAAACTGGCAGTTTTAATACAATTCATAATCAATTTTATGATGATGTCAGGGAAATTTAAACAGATTAAAACTTCTTCAACATAGTCCCAACCAATAGAATCATAGGCTTTCCTTAAATCGACCTTAAGAAGACACCTAGGATTGCCAGAATTCCTATGGTAATTGTTCACAAGCTAATGAGCCAACATAATATTATGAGCTATGGATCTATTTGGAATGAAAGCTGACTGATTAGGGGCTATGATTCTACTAAGAATGGGGTTAAGTCTAGTAGTTAAGACTTTCAACACAATCTTATAGAGAACATTACAACAAGCTATGGGTCTAAAATCACCTAAGTTGTCAGCATTAGAGGACTTAGGAATTATAGAAATAACCGTAGTATTAATTTGTTTAAGAATCATACCAGACCTGAAGACTTCCTGAACTGCCATAATAATGTCTTTCTTGATGATATCCCAAGAGGTTTTGTAGAAGTGACTGTTAAAACCATCTGGCCTTGCTGCCCTGTCAGACCCTATGGAGAACACAACATCCTTCACCTCCTTCTCAATCACGTTTTTCATAAGAAAATCCCCATCAGCATCAGAAAGGATAGGGCCCTGTCTCAGCTCATCTCTATCAATGTGAGTTCTGTTGCTGTTACTATTGAATAAATCTTTATAGAATATGTTGATTTCAGCAAGAATATCCTCTTTAGAACTAATAGTGCTACCATCATTTAGCTTCAAGACAGCAATATTATTGTTGATTCTTCTTTGCTTTACTGAGTTATGAAAGAATTTTGTATTAGAATCTCCAAGCTTCAGCCACTGGACTCTGGATTTCTGCTTGTAAAAGCTTTCTTCACAATTCAGCAAATACTTAAGATGAATTACCATAGCCCTTTCTTCCTCAAGCAGACTGTTATTTAAAGGATCAAGCTGAAGATTTCTCTAAATTCCATCCACTAGCTCCCTCATATCAGTAACTCTTTTGGAAATGTCAGAATAAGCACTTTTGTTCAACTTCCCAAGCCTGTAGCTGACTGCTTTTAGCTTTTGAAACACTTTGTACATAGTGTAACCATTATACTCCTTATCCCATTCTTCAGCAACAATTTTCATGTATTCTGGATGACCAGTCCAAAAATTGAAAAATTTGAACCTCCTTCTATAAGTCTGCTTATCTTTCTTGATGTAAGTGATTAAGGGGTTGTGGTCTGATATCCCACTTGGGAAAGCTTCAAAATAGGCATTACCATAGTTATCAAAAAATTCTCCATTGATGAAAGCTCTGTCCAACCTCCTCCAAATTCTGTTAGAGTCTAACTGGTTATTAGTCCAAGTGTAAAGACATCCTGTACTTCTTAATTCAGTTAGGCCTGAGAAATTCACACAGTCTTGGAGTTCAGTAGCATGACTGCTATCAAGGCTATTACCACCTTTTCTATCATTGTTGTTGAGCACAACATTAAAATCTCCCTGAACAATCCAGGGGATATCAATTCTATTAGATAACTCATTAATCTTATCCCAAAGTCTCTGCCTGTCATTAACCTGGTTAGCACCATAAACAGCTGTCCATAGCATTGTCTGACTCTCATGAATAACTTTGCACTGCATTAGTTGATCATTGCAATCGATGATATTAACCTGAACTTTACTCTCATCATACATAATCCAAATTTTACCCAAATCAGAAAAATTATAATTCTCCAACAATTTCCAGCCAATGAGCTTTAAATTGTTCCACACCTTGTCTTTATTACAGTGCCTGACTCTAGTTTCCAAGATACTGGCAACAACAATCTTATTATTAACAAACATTCTTCTGACTTCTGCTTGTTTCAGAGGCTCATTAAGGCCTCTGATGTTTCAGCTTAAGATATTCATAGTTTCCCTCTATTATCCAAAGGTTTAATAAGCCTTTTGGAAGGATCCCTTTCAATAGCTTCTCTTAAAACAGTAGGGGTTTTGAAAGTAATACCTCCAGTTCTTTGAACAACTCCATCATCTAGAATGTTTTTAGCTGCTGACTTCTTCTTCCTGTTGGTGACAACCTGAAAACCATCATCACTAGGAGTTGTGTTGTGTTTTCATCTGTTTTTTGTTTCTCCCTAACAACACTGGTGCTATCCTACTGGACTTCATTTAAAACTTTATTCTTATCAATTTGCACTACTTTAGAGACAATATTCTCATTAACACTGATATTAGGAATTTGGACAGCATCTTTGTCAGATTTAGCAACCCAAACCTCCTTCTTCTCATAATTCATGTGACCCAACTTTTTACATGGTTCACATAATATGGGTTTCCATTCATACTCCGTATACTGTATGTGTTGATTTCCCTCATCATCTTCAATTAGCACTGAGTCAGGAAAAATACCTTTCAATCTCATGTCCACAAGAACTCTGGCATATGCGAGCCTTGTTCTTTGGCTGGTACATTTATCTGCGAACAGAGGTTTCCCTAAGGTACTGGCTATTGAGCTAAGCGAGTTAGGACTCCAAAATTCCCATGGCAACAAGGGAAATTTAACCCAAACAGGAACTGATGCAACCTCCGATAAATCGAAGGACATTCTTCTCTTCCATTCCTGTAAAATTAAAGGATGTTTATCAAAGGTTATAGGGCCATCTGCAAGGGCTTTCTTCTTTCCTTCTTCTGAGTCAAAAATGAATGCGAATAGATTAGGTTTGATTTGATGGAAATATGTGAGACCTATCTTCCCCCATCTATTTTTAATGAAGTTTTGGATCTTGTAGAACTTCGGTATTAAACCATACACACAGCCTAGCAGGGCAAAACTCCATCGTTCCTCTTCTTGGATTTCATCTTCCTCACAAATTTTGGCAACCCTAATACCATTACTGATAAGAGGGAGTATGTATTTTAAAGAGTATGCATGATCCTTTCTTCTGTTGTCTTTAAGGAGATCCACCCATTGCTTACTTTGATCTTTATTTTCCTCTTTATTATCTATGACTTCATTATCTTCTTCATTAGCAGTAGCTTCCACTACAATTTCTTTTGCTTCAGTGATAGCTACTTCATTGATTGTAGCTTCATCCTTAGTATCTTTTTCAATCTGAGTCTCCTTTTCATTATTACTGTTATTCTGAGAGTTGTTTGCCCTTTTCCCCTGCTTCTTCGCCATGGAAGAGGCGTGCGATAGCCTATGGAGCTATCTGGCGCCGAGAGAAGGAGAAGAGAGAGAAAACATTGAGTGCGTTGGAACAAAAAATTATATTAATAAGGAACAAAAAATTAATAGAAGTTCAGAGTTTCAATTGACGTCAGCATTCGTTTTAAATTTCTGTCGTTGTTTCGTTTCTTTTCGTAGATCGATTATATAATTTTAATATATTTTCTATAATCGATCAAGTTGAGAATATCTTATTTCCTTTGAAGAAGGAGTAATGATCAAATCCTTCCATAATCGTCTTGAGTGGACCAATCTTGACTTATCTTGTTTCCAAAAGAGCATAGCTTCTTCCCTTAATGAGCTTCTAACTTATTGTCAAAGCTTATTTCTTTGTGTACAAGTCAAGAAGGATCACTCTCTTAAGTGTGAATGAAATTTATGTTGATTATGGAAAGTCTGATGAGATCACTTCAGAAATTCCAAGCCTTTTTCCCATGCGTATAATTTTTCGCGCATTTCCAGGTCTCAGCCGGCCCTTGGCCGGCTTGATGTCGTGGGACGGCCGGAGGCCGGCTGACCTTCTGATTTCCTTCTTCTAACCGGTTCGCTTTGACTCGAACCGGTTGGGTTGGGTTTGGCTTTGGTTTCCTGAATTCTTCTGGCTTTGACTATTTGACTCTTTCAGTCATAAATACCCCAAAAATGATAAGTATTTATATTTTTCATAAAAACTACAAAACAAGAAAAACTAATTATATAAATTTTTATTTTACGCACAAAGTGCTGAAAACTAGTAAAATAATAGCTTATCATGGGTCATGGAAATGGGATTAGCTTTTGGTGGGATTCTTGGACGGGGTGGGGTCCTTTGGCAGTTCGGTTTCCACTGTTTTTCAATCTCTCAAGGACAAAAGATATCAGAGTGAGTTCTCAGTTTGGTGTAGGAGCAATAACTGATCCGACTTTTTTGTGGAATCGGCGGCTCAGGTCTAATGAGCAAGAGTTGTTCTCAGCTCTAAAGGCAGAAACTGCCGAGTTTTTTTGGCTCTCCAAGCCGACAGAATGTGTTCATTTGGAGGAGCAGAGATGATAATTTTCGGTGTAGAATTATTTCAACTCACTTTCAAGATACTATATCAGTGAATGATAGTTCTTTATAAGGTCACATCTTATTTTCAACTTTTTGGAAATGGCATTTTCCTCACAAGATTTAAATTCTTCACTTGACTTATTATTAGAGATAGAATATCTTCTAATGCTTCCTTGGTGTCTAGAGGTATTTTAAATCCGGAGTTGGTTGGTTGCTTGTTGTGCAATTGTGAGGAAACAAGTATGCATGTAGCTTGTCATTGCACGTTCGCTTGGAAATTTGGGTCCTTTTTATTGGCAAAATGTGACATTTTGCGGGTTTCGCCTCCTAATATTGTTTAGTTTTTCAGTCTTTGGTCTTCTTTTACTCGAACTCGATTCAAAGAGCTATGACGCCTTATTTGACTTTTCGGTATTTGGGAGCTTTGTAAGTCGCGGAATAACAGAGTTTTCAATGGTGTTGAGAGTTCTCTAGACAGTTTGGCTTACTTGTGTGTTTGCAAGGCGATCCAATTCTATAGCTCTCTACAACCTCAATTTTCTTATTATGGTAATGATGTATTTAGATGTTTGGATACTTTTGTAATTCCTTTTTCATTGTCCCGGGTTTGTGATTTTTGCCTTCCACTTCTTCTAATTGAGCATAATAAATCATCATTTATCCAATTTTTTTTATCAAAACTCAAAAGTGAAGAGAGCAAAAGTTTGGTGCGATAATCCTGTCTTGTGTGACAAGATATAGTTTTCCATAGCTGTTATTGCTTTCGTTTGTGCTCGTTTTAGAAGATATATATATATATGGACAAACGTTAAGAGAGCAAAAGTTTGGTGCGATAATCTTGTCTTGTGTGCCAAGATATAATTTTTCATAGTTGTTTTTGCTTTCGCTTGTGCTCGTTTTAGAAGATATATATATATATATATATATATATATATATATATATATATATAAAGGTTCATCTTCGTGAGCGCTGTGGAGTTGTCATTGATTGAGGATTGAGCGGTATGCAAGTGATTAAAACTAGGGAAGGCAATGGGGCGGGGATTTTTCCGTTTTCTATGGAGATCGACCTCTAAAAAGACGGGAAATCCCCACCAATTGCTCTCCTAGGTACGGAGATGGAAGAAGATCATTTTCCATCAGAGAATAGAGAGGGGATGGGAAATATAGTCCCCAAACCATAGGGTTTCCCACGGGGGATCCAACTTATATTTACATTATTTTATATTATATTTTAATTTTTAGCATATGTTATTTATCTATACTATATATAAAAGCACGGATGGGAAGGGGGGACAGACAAATTTACTTAACAGTCCTTTCAATTTTTTTTATTTTTTTGAGAATTCATCAAACTTCATTAATCGAATATGAAACAGTTACATTTGTAAGAAATTCGGGAAAATTCAAAAATTAAACCCTATGACCTGACATGGAACAGACAACATGCTGTATGATTCGCATATATCTACTTACGAAAATAAAAAATAAATTATCTAACTGTTTCGCCAATAAAGTGCCATCTTCGCTCAATCTTCGCCATCACTCGCAAACTGATTTATGAAATCAGAAACTACAGCTGTGACATCGGATACAACCAACACATGAACACCCTTCGTAAAAAAGGGACAACAACCTTTCACATAGAAAGGACAACAACCTTTCACATAGAAAGGATAACAACCTTTCACATAGAAAGGACAACAAACCCTTCATATAGAAAGGACAAAATATAATTCTCAAAACAGAATACAATACTAAAACAATAAAGAAACTACTATAGCCCATGAACGATTTCATCTTTGTTGTTGAAAGATTTCCAATCTATCTTCGATTCTTGATTTATGAAATTTGAATTGGATTTGCGCTTCGTCGATAAATGTTAATCTCTCAAGAAAAAAATGAAAAAAAAATTGGCTACTTATTATACTATATAAAATTAAAATAACATAAAATAAAAGATGGCTACCGTCAACGGCATTATCTAAACCATTGATGGCAGCCGAAGAAGAATTGAAAAAAGAGCTATAGACGGCTAGGGCTTTTTCAGAGAAAAAGGAGAGAAGAAAAGCTAGGTATGAAATTAGTTAGGTTTCAAATTTATTTTAATAATAGGTTTTATGGTCATTACTTATTACTAATTGACAAATAATAAAGATAAAATACTATTAGGATAAGAAAATATTATGATTCTACTATATTTTCTAAGTATTTCCTAAAATCGTGGTAATTTATTACTAATTGATGTAAATTACGGTAAAGTTTTATATCTTTTAATATGGTAAGATTTTATAGTTTTGTAATTTTTTCATAAGATAAAATTCTAAAGTCTAATTTTTATATAGTAGTATATATTATGATTACTGTTATCTTGATATAACTAAACTTAGATGCTACAATTACTGAATGTGATTTTGATTCAATAAAATCCCACTTGCTAATTGTTTTTGAACCGCCAGTTTTCTTAGAACTTGATTGTGTTTGAATAGAAATTAATGATATCTATCATTTAGAATTCTAATTAACGTAAACTACTTCTAATTATATTCTCTGTAAATAAAATAAATTATTTTTTAATTAATTATTATTTTAATTATTATTTAATATTTGATAAGTCACACTATGAGTCACGTGTGAAACACGTAAGCGACACTAGTACTTTTAAATAATCTAATTTAAATTTTTTATTAGTGTATTTTTAATTATACTTTAATATCATAAAAGGTAATACTCTTTTCTATAATAAGTTTTTTAAAATTATTTCATTAAAATAAAAAAAATATTATTTATATGTTTATATTAAATTATACGGAGAATGGAGGTCTCTATAGAGATGGAAAATCCATAGGGATAAGATGGAGATAGTTTCATCCCCGACAAATAAATGGGGATAGGGGTTCTCCATAGAGACGGGGACAGGAATGTGTATGGCTTCTCCATTCCCACCCAGTCCCATTGTCATTCCTAACTAAATTAACTTGTAGCAAACTTGGACTATTTGAGGTCTAGCTAATCCATAAGGACGAACCCTTAAACGTTATTTAATTCAGTAAAAGAGGCCATCCGTAAATTGAAGTACCCAAACCTCCCCTGGCCCTATCTTGTTCCGCCAGTGATTTAATTCAACTTTTGTTTAGGTAATCTTTTCTGCTAATTTAAGTGTGTTTCAAAACTATCAGATTATATCAATTAACTAATGATAATTAAGAAATATTTTTGATAAAATATCAAAAATTAAAGGCAACTAGCATTTTCGGTAGGATAAACCTATTTTGAGATCGCTAAATTCTACATTTTTGATTCATTAGATCCCTTAACTTCTAAGTGACTTCTTCGGATCCTTAAACTTTCATTTTTTGGTTCATCAGGTCCTTAAACTTTTATTTGCCTTTCTCAAATCCCTAATTGTGTATTTTTTGATTTATTGGGTCCTTAAATGTATCTTCGTTTTAAGGACCTAATGAACCAAAAAATAAAAGTTTAACAACCTGAGAAAATCAAATAGAAGTTGAAGGACCTGATGAACCAAAAAATAATAGTCTAAGAATTTGAGAAAGCCAAATAAAAGTTGAAGGACTTAATGAACCAAAAAATAAAAGTTTCAAGACCTTAAAATGGATTTAGCCTTTTGGATATCACATAGTTGAGGAGAATTTCATCAAATTTCTTATTTCATCTCAAAAAAAATATGATAATCGTATCAAAAAAATATTTATTTTCTCCCGAGACACAAACATGTGTTTAATTAATTAATCTGAATATTATATTATTTTGCAATTGAATAAATACATAATTTAAACACTTTTATCACATGTTTAAATGGTTAAATTGGATGGATTAAATATTAAAATATTAAAATTTACACATAAATTATGAAATAATAATATCCAAACTTGTATCTCTGACTGATGCAGTTACTAGTATTCTACGATGAAATACAGTCACTGTCTGAATTTTTAAAAAATATATCCCTATCTCATTGGGTGACGACTCCTAATCTTCACGCTAATCACAAAAGTAGTAGTCGTTTCAACTTATCAATAATAACATATTGTGATAGAAAATTTTTCTTAGAGATAGAAAATTCTTCTTAGAGAGAGAAACTCATTTTTCATCATTTTCGAGTGCAGGAAATGGTGATTTACGGCCTTTAGCCGGAAATCATCGTCTCTTAACCCGTTATTTCGCTAATATTTTTATCTTTTGAATAAATTGCTCTATTTTTGTGGGATTTGTTTTTTTTTATTCAATTTGTAGTTTGTTTGTGTGTATACTTGGATCGTTCAAAACTTTTCAGCGCTTGTTTCAAACTTCAGATTCAAGTTCTTGAAAATTCAAGATTTTGATATCATCGTCTGAAATATATTAATAAGGAACAAGAAATCAATAGAAGTTCAGAGTTCAATCGGCGTCAGCATTTGTTTTAAATTTCTGTTGTTGTTTCGTTTTTTTCCGTAGATCGATTATAGAATTTTAATATATTTCTATTTTTTTATAATTTTAATCTACGATGTACTTTAACGGTTAGGTTGTATTCCGAATCTAATTTCATAATATCATAATCTGCCGTTAAAAAAAGATAATTAATTTTATGATTAATAATATCAAAGTAATAATGTTTTTGAATTATACTAGCCAAATAGGGTTATATGATATTTTCTCCAATTTTAAAAATTTAATAGTTGAAATTTGTTTTTAAATACTAAAAACTCTTCCCGTAATATATAAAGGGTTGATATGTTTGCCCTATAATAAACGGTTACTGTCCGTCATAATAAGAAGAGTCTAGGGGCGGAGCTGTCGGATAGAAAGGCGGTCAAATTAGTGGGTCAATTGCCTACTCTCATCACTGTCTCCGAAGGTACAAGCTATCAAAAACAATTATCCACTTCCAAACTCAGCTTTACAACATGCCGCTACCGACAAATTGCACCAATAGTAGATCAAACATTAAATAATTGCAATAATAGTAGATTAAACATTAAATGATAAATCATTAATTTTATAGTACTGTCTTTTTTTTGGGGATCAAATTGTAAAAATATCCAAATCTTCATTTGTGTATGTAGTTAAAACTAAATTTTTACATTTTTATAATACTATTTCAATAATTTTATTTTGCTATAATTCCGTCAAACGGTTTACTAAGCAATCAAATCGTTCCAATTTTCAGTCGAATTTGTGTACTAACTCTGTAACTAGTAAATGTTTTTTTTTTGAAATTTTAAAATTTAACTTCTAATCAATATTTTAAAAAGCGAACTAGTGGCTAAAACGATGAAGCCACCGGTTCCTTGTTCAACTGATTCAATGCCGGTTCAACAGCTGCAATTGATTTTTTTTAAAATAAAAATATTTAAAATTAGAGACTGATTTTAGGTTTTTAGTGACGAATGTTTTCCGTCGCTAACTCTCATTATTATTATTTTGACCGATTCAATCATCAGTTTAATTGCCGGTAGTCCGATTCGTTCCGGTCCAAAACGGTCCGACCCGGTTCTGTTGTAATTTCAGTTTTTTGCTATTTTAGAACTGGACAACTGATCTGATCCTGGTTCGACTGTCCAGTCCGGTTTTTAAAATACTATTTATATAAAAGTATCAAAAATAATTATAGACACCTATTTTATGGGCATGTAAAAAATGATAAGGGACAATGATGATTTTCATAGTAATTCGTCCGGATGACGTAGTTGTGGTACGCTTGTTTGGATTCAAGCTGGTCATATCAGTGCGCTGTTGCAAACTTGAAGGATTTAAACGTAATTAGCTTCAAGTAGCTTATAAAAATTTAAAGAGATTGTGATCTAAGTATAAGAAATTAGATTAATTGTAATATCTTGGAATTTTATGGCCAATTTGCAAGTTTGACGGATGAAATTGATCATACCCAAACCCGTAGGACCCAAAAGTCGTTTTAATACTTTCGGGCACCACAATGAACTTTTAGACCCTTTTTACTTAGCATGCACAATTTAATACGAATTTAATTAGAAAAATCCTAAGGATAAATGTTAAACTTAATCCTAACTAATTAGACTTTTAGAGCTATCACTCCACACACTTACACAACTCTTATTCATCATTAACACTCATTAACAGACTCCTAACCTAAATGAGACTCTAGATAACACCAATCCTAAACTGACCTCTATATATAGAACTGCTAATTGACTTAGCCAAAGGTGGCATCGGTACGTATAATCAAGCACAAAACTCAAGGAAATTCTAGCGTTGGACGAACCCCTCAAGCGCGCGCGCACATACACAAACTAGTCGATCAAACAAGCTAGAAACGCTTCTATCACTAAAGAACACAACTAATGCACATCAATCCAAAATTGGCTTTCACATCCGGATCACCAAATAAAGAAACAAGGACTCAGAACGGTACTCACTACTAAAAAACTGTCGATTAATATCGTCGCTAAATTGATAGAGCCAGTTATTATTTTACTTTTACCATCCATCATTAAAATAATGCATTTAGCGACGAAATTTACCATTCATCGCAAAGTAACGCATTTAGCGACAAAATTTACCATCTGTCACTAAATGTATTACTTTTACCGACATTTTCAATAATCCATCGCAAAAGTGTTATATTTATTTAAAAATTATTAGTTAAATAAATTGAATAAAAATTATTTATTAATTAAAAAATTATTATTTATTAAAAAATTATTATTGATTAAAAAAGGGTTAGTTGCAAATTAAAACACGAACTTTATCCTAATTTGCAATTATAACACAAACTTTGAAACTTGACAATGTCAGTAACCAACTTTCTTTTTTTGGCAAATTGATACATCACCCAATCATGAAATGACATATGGCGGTACATTACAATGTCCACGTTAGTGTTTTTTTTAACCGGTGTACCAATTTTCTAAAAAATGAAAGTTGGTCACTAACATTGCCAAGTTTTAAAGTTCGTGTTGTAATTGCAAATTAGGGTAAAGTTCGTGATTTAATTTGCAATTAACACTTAAAAAATTATCTATTAAAAAATTATTTATTAAAACAATAATATTCATTAAAAAATAATTATTTAGTGAAATAAATAATTTTTATTAAAACAATAATATTAATTAATATAGTAATTATTTAGAATGCGTGAGTAAAGTGTAAAAATAATAATTTATTTTTTTATTTAAAATAATTATTAAAAAAATATTTATTCATTATTTATTTCAAAAATAATTAGTATGAAAAAGTAATTATTTTATAATGCGGGTATAAATATTTGTTTCTTTTAGTAATATTTAAATATAATATATATAGATATATAAAAAGAATCTAAGTTAATTAAGATTTACGCGCGCGGGAACATCATGGTTAAAGAGATTTGGATGGCAACAATGGAAGGATGGATGACCTACTGAGAAGTTGAAAAGTTTGCAAAAATTGCGGATGGACGACGGAGGGTGACCTATTGCGGGTGGGTTGGTGACGGTAGGCTACAAATTAACTAATATTTCATTTTACGATTAAATTAAGGGTTAATGTCATAATATTCTAAGCTTTTTATACGATTGTCATGAAACTGACTTAAAAACATATTATATTATGGTTTTTATATGTTTTAATCATCACATGTTAAAACTGTTTAATCTTGATGCTTAGAATGCATGCTTGTAGCTTAAATTTCCATTATTGACATGTTTGCTACATTCTTAGTTGTTTTTCCATGATTTTCATGAAATCAGCTTAGAAACAATGTATTTAGGATGTTTCATTCGATTTTTGACACTGTGTTTTGAGTCCAATACGGTCCAGAGTGCTTTCTTATGTATTTTAATCGTTTTTAAGCATTTTTGCATGAAACCAAACCAAACGACGAGTCCCCTTGATCAAGCCACGAAAGAGCCGGCGCCACTTATATTGGCGTCACTGTTCATCCTTGTTCTTCGTCTTAGAATGTTCCCATATCTTTCAAATGCAATCCAATTGTTTTTTGTGTTTCTATTTTCGTTTAAACTCAGAATTGGGCTCCCTTTGAGCCCACGAACATGACATTAGTTGTAGAATATGTTTGAATGTTTGTAATGGACTAATCCCAATTTATTTCGAGCCTAGAAGCGTAAACTTGTAATTCTCCATGCCAACCGGGTCTTGAAGTCCAAGCACGCCAAGACCAGAATATTCTAGAAATTATTTTAGGTTCGTTTGATGTTGGACATAAATCCATTTTGAACTAGTGGATCAGTATCGACAAGAAAAAGAACATTCGTGTTCTAACCAAGTCCAGATTTCGACCACACAGAATGCTAGCGACAAACGAGTTCCAGAAACTCCTAGTCTACAAGGTTTAAAAGTATATGTATATCAAATGCACATGGATATGTTTAATACTGTTTATACGCTTTTCAAAACATGTCCAGATCCAATATTAACATGCTAATGAACTTAATCATGTTAACTTAGTTAAATTTAGCACATCCAGCAAATCATTTATAAATCATATGACTTCCATGAAAATGTAATTAGTGGTTGTATAGGCATTCAAGATGACTTAATAAAATCAACCTCACTTAGATATCCAGTTTAAGCTTTATTCATGATAAATGGTAATGACTCACCACTGTTTGATACATGATGGAAATTACCAGGATTAGATGATTGTTTAGGGGTACATGCTATATGTCTCACATCCCAGTCCAGATAGAGTCATATGCGCGTCTTACTTATTTACCGCTTTCATACATGTTAACTTATCCAGTACAATATCTACTGAACGACATGATTGTTGAGATTCAATAACCAGATAAGTCATGCAAATATTTGAAGCATTTGATAAGCCGATTACAATGGTTTTGGTAGTGTCCATCGAGTCCGGTGTTTTGGTCCGATGCAAGGTGGTCTCACCCATAAGCGAGTGAGGTCTACTCAATTACATACGTATTATTTATATCCATATAAATAATAGTAAACCAAAATCATTATTTTCCGTCAAAAATCTTTTAATAGTATTCTCGAGGCTTAATTGGCTAATTTATACTCTGGCCCTTGAACTTTTTAAAAGTTGCAATTTAGTCCAAAATTTATCCGCGCCCAAATTTTAAATAGTCTCCGATTGACTCAAAACTTCTACCACAGATACTACAAAATATTTCGCGGACTTTGGAAAAATAATTATCAACTCGGGATTTATATTTTATTTTATATTAATTTCTCTCGATTATCTCTTAATCCCGACAATTCTGTTTAATGGAAATTATTCCAAATTTCCTACATTATTATTTATTTTAAATATTCGGGGTATTACATTCTTTTCCCCTTATAAAAATTCGTCCTCAAATTTTCATGTACTCTTCTTACTTATTTTAATCCTTCGATATCTTCAATTTGATTCTTAATAAGTACACCGTATTCATTTCACGATACTTGTCGGCACGTGGAATTATCCTTCTAGTTCTGTACTTCTTGTACCATTACTTTAACTGTCATTGACTACCTTCATATCATTATCTTCTTTTATAGTGACTTCAATTGTATTCTTATGTATTATGATTCCTTACCTTTAATCTCTTCTCCTTGATCTTGTATTCATGACTTTTTCATCTGTTCCTTGTCTGATATTCAATACTATGAGATCTTGTTCCTGTAATTAAACTCTTAGTTTAATACTGATATCTAATGATAGTTCGATCTAGCGATATCTAATCACTAGAGACGATAATCCTCGTTACTCGGCTTCCTCATTCGTTGTTGGATGATGTAGACAATCCATTAGCTCGTACCTCTTAATCTTCTTTGTTTGGTCGTTTTCACGACTTCATCTTGATCTCCAACATCTTCTTTTTATGGTGATGCTAGCGGCATCCGCATGCATTAGGATTTTTCTTTCTCGATCCTTTCTCTTTGTCCAATACATTTAATCTCATCATTATTTCTTTATGAATAATGTGGACACTTGATTAACTCATATTTCACTATTCATGTAATCTCTTTCGTAAGGCTGGTGTCGCCGTCCGACTTCTAGTTGTCGTGATGTTAGGAACTTAATCCACCATCCATCATCCTCTTATGTCTTGTCGTTTCAATTTTTGTACATAAACTCCCTTTTTACTAGCATCATTCATTAAAGGTCACCCATGAGATAAATTTTTATGATGTATCCTTATAGGGTCTTTGCCTTCCTTTTGGAACTCAATCGATCTTCTTCTCACATTTTTTTTATACCTCGTACACTTCTTTACTTGTTGTATATTTGTTGAATTACTTCCTTTTTATTAAATGCAATGTACTATTCTTTTAAAATTCTCGTCTCTTTTACTTTACATCTATCTACTTCATCTCTCATTCTTTATATTCTTGGATAACTGTCTTTATTATCCCGTCCTTTACTTTCCCTTATGATCATTGCTAACATCTTTTAAAATTTGTTAGTCTTACGTTGTTTTTCTTAATCGCCCGTACATCAATGCTTGATGTCCTATAGGAAAAAGATACTTAATCTCTTGTGAACCCTCTTTGTTCACGCGTAGCTGTTATACGATCTTCGTACTAGTGGGACAACAATTGTTTCTCCATTGGAATTTTATTCCCGATTTATTCGATGTACCTCGTTTACTCATCTTCAATGAGGATTCTTGATTCTTTCAACTTTTGTCGTCATATGTTGCTTTTGGTAGTGTCGTCACTGTCACCATCATCGCATATCACGTTTACTTTCATTGATCTTCAAATTTGTTAATCCATCCTTTTATATATCCAAATTGGTCTCCGTATCCTTGCGGAGATCCCTGAATTTTCTTATAGCAAGCGTAACCATTCTTTGCAATCTTTGCGGTATATTGATCCTTGTGATCACTTATCACATTCAAATTCTTATTTTTACATTTGGCACTTTACAACCTTTTTACATAAATCTCCTTTTAATATTAATTTCCTCTTTAGTGATTTTCTCACTATTCGCCTCGTCGTGGTCCATCCTTTGGAATTTCAATTTAACTTTAGTATTAACCCTTAGGTTATTCTCAGTGTTAATCTTTTATTTACTTCTACTGGTCCGTGTCCATTTTTCTTTCTTGTCATCTTTTGACATTTTTTATCTTCCGATCTTCAAGATGCTTTCAGTATTCATAGTCATAATCTGACCATTCTCCATCTATTTTCTTTTTCCAATATTGGGTCTTGGTTGGGCTCTTAATTCCCAAACTATTCCATTTGATATCATGTGGTTTTAGGTTTACTTTATCTTACCATCCACAATTTTACTATTTCCATTTGTAACTTCTCTCCTTCATCTATACCGTAGATGAATTTCGTCACGATCTTTCTTCGACTTCTTGTTCTTAATTAATCATTAGAATTAGTAGCCTTAGTGCTATAATCCTACGAGACTCTTTTTCTATATTCCATGTCTTTATTCTTATCATATTCCTCATTCATCTCTTAATACATTTATTGTATTCATTTTCATTATATCTCGTATCTCTGGTACTCTTTGCTTTTGCACTCATAACATCAATATCGGTACAGAGTTGTAGTCCACTCCGCCTGGAATCCTCGATGTAGTGCGTTCGCAGTCGTGTGCATATCGTCTTATAGTATCCTTACTATCATCTTAACTATCAATGAAGCCAATCCAATTGTTCATATCATCGTTATCCCTTTCGGTCTCTATGTGTCTACGATTACATAGAGTTCAACTCATCTACTCTTCTTGTTAACTTTCCATGTGACTTGCTCCTCTCCTTTCCTTAATCAATCTTATCGAGTTTTATGCAACATACGCAGGTTATTCGTACTTCCTCTATATCGATTACCTTAACTTACTTCTTTACACTCTTTATCTTTATTTGGGTTCTTATACCTTCTTCAACATGAATATCTTCTTGTAGGTATTTTGCCCTTATCCCTTATCTTTTATCTTCTATCTCGATCTATGCACTATTACTTTCTTGAGTGTGGCTCAATTCTGATATTTAGTTTCTTCTCACATCCTTCCACGTATCTTGATGCACGAACTTTCAATCATACGTCAGATACGTTCGATGCTATATATTACATCTTACCATCCATATACAGTATCCACGTCTACATTCAAGGATTACTATAGATACTCCATGTCAACCGTACTATACATTTTACTCTTTATTAGTCGAATCTGAAACTTGAGATCTTATACTCCACATACATCTGTTACGTTTATGCCTTCCATGGTCTACTAAGCCGCTTCATAATCACAAACTTTGTGTTGAAGGACCAAACTCCTAATTTGCTTGTTGCATCACTTATCTATTTCTTAATCTTACTTATCATATATGTCAAACTATTCACTTTCATGCGGGGTTGGTGTTGGCTATATTTAACTGGCCAAATCTTATATTATAAACTACTCAATTCTATGTGGAACTGGCGTCAACTATAATTAAGTGATCCAATTCCATTCCCCATATTTCATATTCTTATCATACGTCTACTTGGCTCGTCACTTTTATCCACATATATCTATTATAGATACTCATATAAAACACCTTCTCGTTCTCGGTTTGACAATTATAACGGTTGATACTCAGGTAACCGTCTTAGGAACATCGTGTTCCAATGACAACTTGATCCAACGGCTCAATTAGAAGTTATCATGGTTTTACTAAACCTTCACGATTCATATATCATGTCTAAAATTTCTTTATCGACGTATAACAACCATACTCGTTCCTCACTCTATGGTATACACCCGTTAATTTATCAACTTTATCTTCTTATATACTTCTCTTCTTGTCTCGTAGTTTGATACCCTAGATGTCTCGACAAAAAGGGCATTCATGTTATAGCTTATTGCTAATCGGATATGCTTTACTATCCGAGCACATATGCTATTCTAATCATATTCTAGTTTGTTAAATCGAGGCTAAGTTCATATACTAGAAGCATAGATTCTATGTTCTCGCGACTACACGTGTTCGTTCTTCTCTTGGCCTTGATCGCAACTTGATCTCGAGCATTTTACTTGCGTTACAGAGTTCTAGTCTAGGTATACTCACATAAAACAAATCCTTAGAAAAAGCTTTCAAATAAACGACTCATTTTGAAATTTGTATTAAAAAATTCAGTTAAATCTTAGCAAAATTATGCACTAGGGTGATGACGTCTCTCATCGCAAAGAGTTGCCACTACTCACCTTTTCGTCTGAGCATAATGCATATGATGCATGTCCTACTAATGCATGTATTGACGTATGTAGTGATGCACTTCTATCAATGTCGTGGCAATTATCAATTGACTATTACGGGTTTAGGCACAATTATGCTTTCAGAATCTTTTAAACAAAGTAGCTTATAAAAGTTATAAACTTTGAGTTTCGTAAGTTCTCTAAACCTTTAAACTCTGTACCCAGCAAATTCTTCCACTTCTGCAACTTTGCATTCCTTCTTCTTCTTTTTTTCTTTCTGAAATTTCGATCGATCGAATTTGACAGCATCTTTGCGTTATTCGATGCCAAACACGTATGTGTTACTATTTAATCATAGCAATATCAACTATATTCTATTCATAGGAGGCATTACATCTCCTAGAGGTTTCATCTAGATATGTGATAGGAGTAAAATACTCCTATCTACTAGGGTGTTCTAAAGCACTTTTTATGCTACTTTCATAGTGTTTTAAGATGAATTGAGTACCTTATTACGTGCTTTACCTTTTCAGGGCATTTGAGTGTTTTAGAGTGGTTTTGGCTAAAGGAAGCGAGAGAATCGTCAAGAAAGCAAAGAAACGAAACCTTCGAGAAGCCAGAAGCTTGTCTCGATCGAGACAGGCACAAGAAGAAGTGTCTCAATCGAGACAAGACCAAGATTTGAGGCAGTAGCTTTTGAGCTACTAGTGTCTCGATCGAGACACACTCTTTTAATGAGTGTCTCGATCGAGACAAGGGTTATGATGTGGGCTCAGATTTCGAATTTTGAAGAATCAAGACTTAGGCCCACTTCCTTATTTGGCTAAACACCCATGTAATAGGATGTCTTTTATTTCCTCTTTGGGGAGTACTATATAACCCCTTTTATCTCTATTTTTAGGTCATTACCTCATTATTGTAAGAATCAACAAAAAGTAGAGAGAATTTCCTTTTGCTCTAGAGAATATTTCTAGTTTTAGTGTTCTTGATACATTTCCAGATTTTGGGATTTATACCCACTTTAATGCAAGCTTTTATGATTCAATCTTCATTATCTTGTTTATGTTGGTGTTCTACTTTCTAATCAAGGTAATCTATCCTATTTCCATTATGCTTATTAGTTATTACCTTGTGATTAATGTTAGATTAAGTATGGTTGGCTAAACTCTTTGTTTGGGGGTTGTTAATTTAGGTTGTTAGTTGATTGGGATTGGGTTTGTGATTGGCTTGTGTTTGTTTTGGCTATGTGCTCTTAATGCCTAGGTTAGTGTGATCTATTAACCTAGGATTTTGGTCTAATTAATTAGGCGAGGGTCAATTAATTAGACGGAATTGATTAGTCTTGAACCTAGGACCTAATCACGCGAGGGCGGTTTAGGGATTAGGTGGTCTTTTAAGTTTGTTTGTTTAATTGTAATTTGCTAGTTTAGTCGATAACTAATTATGCTAGGGCAATTTAGTGATCGGTTGATTAGTTCATTGCAATTTTCCTAGTTTTAGACTCGAGAGAGCGGAACTTAGGGCTTTCGAATAGCTTGACCCAAAACCGGCGCCATCCTACAATCCCGACTCTAAGATACTATCAATTTAAGCTAGCAACCCTTGAACTTACCTTTATTATTGTTTCAATCTTTAAGTTAAATAGTTGATTGTTTGGTTGTTATCGATAGATTAATTATTGTTTACCTTATTTTTAGTCCGTAGTTATTAAATCCAAATCATTTGTTTGTTGCTTTCCGAATTGGAATTCAAGATCCGTGTTCGTTCATTTTAAACCCCTTGTCTTCGTGGGATCGATTCCGTACTTCCGGATTTACTACGAGTTGGGTTTATTCTCAACAAGTTTTTGGCGTCGTTGCCGGGGATAAGGTTGCGTTTAATTGATTGAAAGTATTTTGAAATTCGGTCGAGTTAGCATTATTTTCTGTTTTTACTTTTTGTTGTTCATCTTGCGTGTTTTCGTGATTTACGCTCGGTTCTCTTGTCTTTGTTTGTGTAGGAATCTACCCTTCGTGTATGCATAATACACGACGTGCTAATCTTCCACTAGAACCTTTCCAAGAGGATCTCGGTAGTTACGAAAGAGGCGTGAGAAGGAGAGCCCGGATTCCTTTAATTATGGAGGGTGACGGGCATGATTATGAGGTGGAAGAAGGATTCAATCCTCTAGTGGATGAAGGGGAACAACAATATCCACCCCCTCCTCCACTTGAGAATGTGAATCAACAAAGGCAACAAGAGCGACCAAGGGATGTTCGCCCTCGGGTGCAACCGCAAGTGCAAAATCAACCGAGGCAAACTTTGGGCGAGTTCTTCTTGCCGGATGTGGATAATGCCACGTTCGGATGTTTCGCTATGCCGGTTCAAGCGGCAACCTTCGAGATCAAGCCGAGTACTATCCAACTCTTGGAGAACCGTTGTGCTTTCTTTGGGTTGAAGCATGAGGACCCAAATGCCCATATAGCCAAGTTCTTGGGGGTCCTTAACACGTTCAAGCTTCATGGGATAACCGCGGACCAAATCAAGCTCCGGATGTTCCCTTTCTCTTTGAGGGATAAAGCTAGTTTGTGGCTTCAATCTCTACCCAATGAATCGATCCATACTTGGCGGGAGTTGGCTCAAGCTTTCCTTAACAAGTACTTTCCACATGGCAAGACAACAAAGCTAACCAAAGATATTCTTGAGTTTGTGCAATTCGACGGGGAGTCGCTCTATGAAGCTTGGGAGCGTTTTAAGGATCTACAAAGGAGTGTTCCCCATCATAAGCTTAACAAGGAGCATGTGATTCAAATTTTCTATGATGCAACGAATGTCACCACTAGAGCCACTATTGATGCGGCTTCGGGGGGGTCTTTGATGCAAAAGACGTATGAAGAGGCTCTTGAGTTGGTAGAAAAGTTGGCCATGGTTAGTAGCACATGGGGGCCCACGGATAGAAGAGCACCGGCTAGTCAAAAGTCGGTAATGACGCTTGACCAAGTTAGAGAGATGGAGGCTATCAAGGAAAAAAATGTTTCACTTCAAGCGCAAGTGGATGCCTTAAGGAAACAAGTTGCCCCAAGAAATGCTCCGGTGGCCTATGTCCAAGTAGGATGCGAGTTTTGTGGGGATCTCAACCACTCGGGAGGCGAATGCCTAGTTACGGGGCAAAGTATGAGTGAGCAAGTGAACTACATCGGGGGTCAAAGGCAAGCCAATGATCCTTATTCCAACACCTATAACCCCGGATGGAGGAATCATCCAAATTTCGGGTGGAGAAATCAAGAGGGGCAAGGCAATGCTCAAGGGTCAAATCAAGCGGGTTCAAACTTTCAAGGTCACAATAGACCTCCACAACAAGGTCCCTACCAAGGAAATCCAAACCATGGGAACAACTATGGTGGTAGACCGCAACACCCTCCCGGTTTTCAACAACCACGGAACACGGATGAGGGAAATGTGCTTGCCAAGGTACTTGAGAAATTGGAAAAAATGGAGCAACGGGAGAAGAACCAAGCTTCCACTATTCATCATTTGGAAACTCAAATTTCTCAAATGGCAATTTCGCTTCAAGGTAGACCTCAAGGGGGATTGCCATCCACTACGGAAAACAATCCAAGAGAGCATCTTAAAGCGGTAGAGCTCCGAAGCGGGAAGAATCTTGAGAAGGCCAATGGGAAGAAGCATGTTGTAGAGGAGGATGAGCCTCAAGTGGTGATTGATGTCGCTAGCTCTAGTCAAGAACTACCTAATGCTAGTGAGGAGGTGGCTATTAACATCGAGGAAGCATATGTGAGACCTCCGCCACCTCCACCCTTTGTTCCGAAAGTACCATTTCCAAGCCGGCTAAGGAAGGCACCGGACAACCAAAAGTTCCATAAGTTCCTTGATGTTTTCAAGAAACTTCAAATCAACCTTAGTTTGGCGGATGCTCTAAGAGAGATGCCCCAATACGCGAAGTTCTTGAAGGACATCATCATGAATAAGCGTAGTTGGGAGCAAGGCGGAACAATACCCCTCACGGAGAATTGTAGTTCTATAATCCAAAGCAACCTACCAACAAAGCTAAAGGATCCAGGGAGTTTCACTATCCCTTGCACCATTGGAAATACTAATGCTATAAATTGTTTATGTGATCTTGGTGCAAGTATTAATTTGATGCCTTTGTTTCTTTTTAGGTCCTTATTTGGTGAACAACCGGTGAAGCATACCTCGATGGTGCTACAACTAGCCGATCACTCTCTCAAGAAGCCGTATGGGATAGTAGAAGATGTGCTTGTTAAGGTGGATAAATTCATCTTTCCGGTGGATTTTGTAATCTTGGACTACGCGGTGGATAAAGAGTGTCCTATGATCCTTGGCCGCCCATTCATGAACACCGGGCGTGCTCTTATTGATGTGCATGCCGGAAAGCTTACCTTGAGAATTGATGAGGAAAAAGTGGAGTTTGATATGAAGAGGGTGATGCGGAACACCATCGAGGACGAAGAGTGCATGAGGGTTGATTTGGTGGATAATCTTGTGGAAGATCAATTGAAAGAGAATGTGGAAGTCATCAACCAAGGAGTTTTACGGAATTTGGAAGATTTTGACCACTGCAAGGGGTGTCTCGATCTAGACAGCCACCCAGAAAAGTGTCTCAATCGAGACACATGTAGCACAAAAGCTACTGCCCCAAAATTTGGTCTTGTCTCGATTGAGACAGGGGTGTCTCGATCGAGACAAAGGAAAATCACTCCTTGTCTCGATTTGGACCCCTCTGTCTCGAAAGAGACAAGCTGTAATGGGGAAATTACTGATTTTTCTCGAGTTTCAAAGGTTGTCTTCCATTCCGATGACATTGAGGGTGAGTATTCCGAAGAAGAGGAGCCAAAGCCGGAAATCTTGATAAAAGAAGGAGGAGTGACACCCCCATCTTCCGAGGTGCCACCAATTGTTGAAATGAAGCCGTTACCACTTCACCTCCGATATGCATTTGTGGGAGAAAACAGAACGCTCCCCATCATCATCTCCGATGAGCTTTCAAAAGAGCAAGAGAAAAGGGTTGTTCAAGTAGTGAAGAGTCATGTGTTGGCCATGGGATGGCAAATTTTCGACATCCGAGGGATAAGCCCTCAAGTTGTGATGCACAAGATTCATCTTGAAGACGAGTCGAAGAGATCAACTCAAAGACAAAGGAGATTGAATCCAAATATGAAGGAAGTTGTGCACAAAGAGATTGTCAAGCTCCTCGACGCCGGGATAATCTACCCTATTTCGAATAGTGGGTGGGTTAGCCCGATTCAATGCGTGCCTAAAAAGGGAGGTATAACGGTGGTGGAAAATGACAAGGGAGAGCAAATCTCCACAAGAACGGTGACCGGTTGGAGAGTATGCATTGATTATCGAAAGCTCAACGCGGAAACCCGAAAAGATCACTTTCCGCTACCATTTATCGATCAAATGTTGGAGAGAGTAGCGGGTCACAAGTTTTACTGTTTCCTCGACGGGTACTCCGGATACAACCAAATATTAATTCTCCCGGAAGACCAAGAGAAGACGACCTTCACATGCCCCTACGGTACCTTCGCATACCGCCGGATGCCTTTTGGTCTATGCAACGCACCCGCCACATTTCAAAGATGCATGACCTCAATCTTCAATGATATGATTGAAGATATTATGGAGGTGTTTATGGATGACTTTTCCGTCTTTGGGGATTCTTTTGATAAGTGCTTGGTAAATCTTGAACGCGTATTGAAACGGTGTGAGGAAGCAAATTTGGTACTTAATTGGGAGAAGTGCCATTTCATGGTTGAAGAAGGTATTGTGCTCGGGCACAAGATTTCCGAGAAAGGTATTGAGGTGGATAGAGCTAAGACGGAGGTAATCGAGAGGTTGGTTGCCCCGATCACGGTGAAGGGAGTCCGGGCATTTTTAGGCCATGCGGGTTTTTACCGGCGATTCATTAAGGACTTCTCATCTATTGCAAGACCGTTGACGAATCTCCTAGTGAAGGATGCCCCATTTGAGTTCACAAGGGAGTGTTGTGAGGCGTTTGGGAAATTGAAGGAAGCACTTGTGACCGCCCCGATCATTTCAACTCCGGATTGGAGTTTACCTTTTGAGCTCATGTGCGAAGCAAGTGACCAAGCTCTAGGGTGTGTGTTGGGGCAGCGTAAGGAGAAGCGAGTCCATGTGATTTATTATGCTAGTAGAACTTTGTCGGGGGCTCAATTGAACTACACCACCACGGAAAAAGAGATGCTCGCCGTGGTTTTTGCTCTTGATAAATTCCGGTCTTATCTACTTGGGGCCAAGACTATTGTTTTTACCGACCACGCGGCATTGAGGCATCGTTTCGCCAAGCAAGATGCAAAGCCTCGCCTAATCCGGTGGATCCTATTGATGCAAGAATTTGATATTGAAATCCGGGATAAAAAGGGAACGGAAAATGTGGTTGCGGACCATCTATCAAGGCTTGAGAACCCGGAAGCAATCCCAATTGGAGTGGAGATTAATGAGCAATTCCCGGATGAAATGTTGATGGTGATCTCGGAAGTTGATACACCTTGGTATGCGGATATTGCAAACTACCTATCTTCGAATATCATGCCTCCGGATCTATCCCATCATCAAAGGAAGAAATTTTTGAGCGATGTGAAACGATTTTTGTGGGATGAACCCTACCTATTCAAGGTATGTGGGGATGGGATGATTCGTAGGTGCGTGCCATTGAAGGAAATGATGCCAATCTTGAGCCATTGTCATGAAGCGGATTATGCCGGGCACTATGGGTCATCTAGAACCTCCGCAAGGGTTCTTGAGAGTGGTTTCTTTTGGCCGACCCTATTTCGTGATGCCAAGGATTTTGTGGGGCATTGTGACCGTTGCCAAAGGGTTGGAAACATTTCAAAATGGTATGAGATGCCATTGACCTCCATTCAAGAAGTGGAGATATTTGATGTTTGGGGGATAGACTTCATGGGGCCCTTCCCAATGTCTCACGGGAAGCTCTTCATCTTGGTATGTGTGGATTACGTGTCCAAATGGGTAGAAGCGGAGGCTTTGCCTACAAACGACGCCAAGGTTGTCCTAAGTTTTCTCAAGCATCTCGTGAATCGTTTTGGCACACTAAGAGTCATCATAAGTGATGGGGGGTCTCATTTTTGCAACCGGCAATTTGACGCTTTAATGAAGAAGTACAACGTACATCATCGAGTTGCAACTCCGTATCATCCGCAAACTAGCGGCCAAGTCGAGGTGTCCAACCGTGAGTTGAAAAGAATATTGGAAAAGACAGTGAATGGGTCTCGAAAGGATTGGTCCTTAAAGTTAGACGATGCCTTGTGGGCATACCGGACGGCTTTTAAAACACCGCTTGGTATGTCTCCTTTTCGCATTGTCTACGGAAAGGCGTGCCACTTACCGGTGGAATTAGAGCACAAGGCTTATTGGGCCATCAAAAAGTTGAATTATGATTTCAAGGCGGCGGGTGAGAAGCGCATGTTACAACTCAATGAGTTGGATGAAATCCGATTCAATGCTTATGAGAATGCTAAGCTCTATAAGGAGAAAACAAAGCGGTGGCATGATGCTCACATCTCACCCAAGACTTTTGAGGTAGGAGCCTTTGTGTTGCTCTACAATTCAAGGTTGAGATTGTTCCCGAGAAAATTAAAATCTCGGTGGAGTGGGCCTTTCAAAATCCGGCATGTAGCAACCCATGGAGCTTTAGAATTGGAAAACCAAAAGGGGGAAACGTTTAAGGTCAACGGACACCGTTGCAAGCCCTACTTGGG
The DNA here is from genome assembly GCF_937616625.2 of Mercurialis annua. Taxonomy (NCBI): domain Eukaryota; kingdom Viridiplantae; phylum Streptophyta; class Magnoliopsida; order Malpighiales; family Euphorbiaceae; genus Mercurialis; species Mercurialis annua. The sequence goes on from NC_065577.1 coordinate 10,896,033, forward strand.
ACCTTTGACGGATCAAATAGGCGAACAAGTCTATCTAGCCCCTCCTTCGTAAGTCTCATGTGATGGAACGGTCGAGCTTTCGACTTGAAACAAGCGCACTCGGGAGGCAATCCCGAGAGGTTCGATTTTTAATCCTTGTCTTTCCATTTTCTTAGTTACTTAATTTTCGTATTTTAGTTGCTATTTTTGAATTTTTTTATTGGATCTTATGCCGGGTGTGTTGTTTGTGTTGTGTAGGCTAAGTAAGAAAAGAAAAAAATCGAATTCCACTCATGTATAGGTGTCTCGATCGAGACAGTCATTAAAAGAGCTGTCTCGATCGAGACAAGAGAAGAAAACGAGGCAGTAGCTTTTGAGCTACTAGTGTCTCGATCGAGACACACACTTACCCAGGTGTCTCGATCGAGACAATAATTAAAGAGGGGGATTACATTTGGTTCAAACACAAGCACATGGATTGATGAGGTGGCACGATCCTAGCCATTCCTAAGAAACACAAAAGACATGGATGGATGAAGTGGCAACATCTTGGGCTTCCATTTTGAAATTAGAATTTTACCATAAAAGCTCACCCACCACTTCATCTTCTCCATCTATCTTAGCCATTTTTAGCAAAATCAAAGCTTCTTCATCTCTCCTCCAAGAAAATTCGGCCACCCTATAACCACCACCAAACCACCACCAAACTTCAAACAAAATACGTTTTCGGATACCCTTTTCGTCCTTCTCACTATGGTTCGAACCGCTAAGACCGTTAAGGAAGCTTCCACCGCCACCATCAATGCCGCCACAAGCTCAATTCCTCCTACTCAAGAACAACCACAACCCAAGAGAGCTACTCGCAAGCAATCCGCCTCCGGTGCAAGGAAATTCGGACCGAACACCCCCGAGGCCTTAACAAGGCGTTTTGAAACTCCATTCCAATGTCGTTCGGTACAAGAGGGGGAGACATACGAAAAGCTCCGTGCTAGGGGTATTGCCAAGCCATTCAAGATTGATTGGAAAGCTATGAGGGATTTGGGGATTGAAGGAGATGTGAAAAGACACTTGGATGTGTTGGGTTTGCGTTACTTGGCGGAACTTCCGCACGATTATGCGGAGGAATTGACTTACGAATTTTTCTCGACCATCAAGGCCGGAAAGGAGGATGGCAATATCATTTTCCGACTTAGGGGAAATGAGTGTGTTAGTAATGCTCATAACTTGAGTGCGAATTTGGAAATTCGGGAAGAAGGGTTGACTACTATGCCGGAGGAATTTGATGCGGATGTTGTTTGGAAGGAATTATCGGATGAGGACTTCTATGATCCTCACACATCGAAGGTGAATGAGGTTAAGGACACCGCCATTGTGGTGGTCCTAAAATGGTATGGACATTCGTTCATGGGGCGGAATGAATACTCTAAGGTTGCAAAGGAGGACTTGCTTGCTTTGAACTCCATTTTGCATCCCGAAGATGAAGCTATTCGGCTAAACCTTGCATTCCGTTTGAGGCAAATGCTATTGGAAGTTCCGGGCAACAAAAACAAAAAAGTGGGGTTTGGATGGATAATTCTAACACTTCTACGGACTTGGGAGCGGGGCATTACAAATGAGGATTTGGCACCATGGGTTGTTCATGCTCCAAGGCGGCTTGGGATCGATCATTTGAAAGCGGCGTCTTATGTTCACGAGGGGGAATTGGTTCCCTTTTACAAGCGTGCTAGTTGGATCAATAGACATGGACCCAATGCGGCGTTTCGAGCGGAATTCCCCAATGCGGGACAAGAAAGGGATCAACCGATTGCTCGGCCGGTTAAGGAGCGTGTGAGGAGAAAAGGAAAAGAAAAAGTGGGAGAAATGTCTCAACCCGAGCGACCCACCGAAGGGTCCGAACCCGAACAAGGGGGTCTCAATGGTCGACTTTTGATTATCGTTTCAAGGAATTGGCGGAGGAGAATCGCCGGGCTTAAGAGGAGCAAAGATTGATGTTAGAGCGCATGGAAGCGGCGCAAAGGCGCGGGATGGCGAGACTCGAATACAAGCAAGAGCGCTTGAGAGCGAAGATGGACCGCCAAGATGAAAATTTCCGCAATTATGTGAATGGCTCGGGAATCGTTTGGATTGACACTCCACCTCAATCTCCCGCCACCCCGGACTTCGACTAGCGAGATTTGCTTTTTCTAACTCTCTCATTACAATTTCTTGCTTTATTTTATATTTCTATGCTTTAGAAACTAAGCTAGAAATAGTGTGAGGAGGGTTGTGAAATTGTATCTCGCTTTATCTTTATTGCTTTATGTTTGTGTGTTTTCTTTATGTTGTGTCGTTTTGAGTCTAGTTGTCGTAGGATGTTTGAGTCGCCTCCACTAAACTCTTGTACCAAGCTTGAAATGTTGATTAGTGAAGATTAGTGAATTTGGCAATATCTTGAGTAGCATCAACTTTTACTATCTCTTGTACTTAAATGTCATAATGCATTTGTCTAGCCTAAACAACTATTCTTAATGCTTGCTTAATGAAATGTGATGGGCATGACATGTTGCGAAGAGATAGGGGCAAAATTGACCTTTAGTTGTTGATTCTTGAAAATGATAGTTTAGCTTAATACGGATGCATGATTTGCATAATTTTGAAAAATTTGTGTTATCTTAATTTTGGGCATAATTTGGCATGAGAACATAGGAATTGAGCATAAGGCATAACACCACATTTATGATTGAGCATTTTTGAGCCTATTTGATTATTGTGAGTGTCGTTTGTCCGAAATTCCTAGAATTTGCTCGGTGTCCATTCGAGATTGCATGGTTGAGTGATTGATAATTAGATGAATGTGGCATTAGGTGTAACCAATTCTAGAGACCACTTTAAAGCTTACCTTTTACCTCTAGATAGCCAAATTTGAGCGTAGACCTTTGTTGATATTTCCACATTCACATCATAATCCGTTTTTCAATTTCCAATTTTAATCACCCGAACTTGACTTGAGAACTAGTGTGAGGAGGAGAGGGTTTTAGCTTGATGAAAATGAAGGAGTGTGAACTTGAGCTCCAAAGAAAAAAAAAATTCTAATCTATGCCTAAGGAAGAAAAGGAAAGAAGAAGAAGAAAAAAAAAAGGAAAAAAAAAACTAAAAAAAAAGAAAACAAGTGAGAAAAGAAAAGGAAAATACAAAAATGGAAAGCATGAAAAGAAATAAAGGCATTAGAATGAAAAGAGAAGTTCAATTACGCTAAAATTCCAAGCTAGCCTAAAGAACTCGAAGTTAATATAATAACTAGTTTCAAGTCAAGTTTTAGCCTAAATTATCAACTTTGACCTACCCCGACCCTTGGCCACGTTACAACCCGTGCAAAGTCCACATGATATTTGTCAATCACCGAGCTAAGTAGTGGAGTTTAGGACTATGAGCAAACCTATGGGAATTTCGTGTGTTGTGTGCTTCAACTTTTGCTTTAAACACTTGTGTGATAGAGTGACACCTTGTGAGGATTTTATTGCCTTTGATCAATGCTTATGTTCGATTTGCCATAGCTTGCCCAATATTTTGTTAACCAAATATTCGCATGTCCCGTAGATGATGGTGATAACTTGACTATTCGAGATTGACCATAGACTAATGCGATTGTATTCTCTTTGTCTTTGGAATATGTCATGACAATTGAATTGCTCATTTGTTGCATTGTCTCTAGTTGTTGATGTTAGACATTTGCATTTGTGCATTCTTGATGTGGAGTTTGATTGTTGATGCTTGTTCATTATTGCCAAAGTTGCTAAGAGTGAGTTGTGGTTTGATGCATTTCTTGCTTGAGGACAAGCAAGGTTTAGTGTGAGGAGGTTTGATAGGAGTAAAATACTCCTATCTACTAGGGTGTTCTAAAGCACTTTTTATGCTACTTTCATAGTGTTTTAAGATGAATTGAGTACCTTATTACGTGCTTTACCTTTTCAGGGCATTTGAGTGTTTTAGAGCGGTTTTGGCTAAAGGAAGCGAGAGAATCGTCAAGAAAGCAAAGAAACAAAACCTTCGAGAAGCCAGAAGCTTGTCTCGATCGAGACAGGCACAAGAAGAAGTGTCTCAATCGAGACAAGACCAAGATTTGAGGCAGTAGCTTTTGAGCTACTAGTGTCTCGATCGAGACACACTCTTTTAATGAGTGTCTCGATCGAGACAAGGGTTATGATGTGGGCTCAGATTTCGAATTTTGAAGAATCAAGACTTAGGCCCACTTCCTTATTTGGCTAAACACCCATGTAATAGGATGTCTTTTATTTCCTCTTTGGGGAGTACTATATAACCCCTTTTATCTCTATTTTTAGGTCATTACCTCATTATTGTAAGAATCAACAAAAAGTAGAGAGAATTTCCTTTTGCTCTAGAGAATATTTCTAGTTTTAGTGTTCTTGATACATTTCCAGATTTTGGGATTTATACCCACTTTAATGCAAGCTTTTATGATTCAATCTTCATTATCTTGTTTATGTTGGTGTTCTACTTTCTAATCAAGGTAATCTATCCTATTTCCATTATGCTTATTAGTTATTACCTTGTGATTAATGTTAGATTAAGTATGGTTGGCTAAACTCTTTGTTTGGGGGTTGTTAATTTAGGTTGTTAGTTGATTGGGATTGGGTTTGTGATTGGCTTGTGTTTGTTTTGTCTATGTGCTCTTAATGCCTAGGTTAGTGTGATCTATTAACCTAGGATTTTGGTCTAATTAATTAGGCGAGGGTCAATTTATTAGACGGAATTGATTAGTCTTGAACCTAGGACCTAATCACTCGAGGGCGGTTTAGGGATTAGGTGGTCTTTTAAGTTTGTTTGTTTAATTGTAATTTGCTAGTTTAGTCGATAACTAATTATGCTAGGGCAATTTAGTTATCGGTTGATTAGTTCATTGCAATTTTCCTACTTTTAGACTCGAGAGAGCGGAACTTAGGGCTTTCGAATAGCTTGACCCAAAACCGGCGCCATCCTACAATCCCGACTCTAAGATACTATCAATTTAAGCTAGCAACCCTTGAACTTACCTTTATTATTGTTTCAATCTTTAAGTTAAATAGTTGATTGTTTGGTTGTTATCGATAGATTAATTATTGTTTACCTTATTTTTAGTCCGTAGTTATTAAATCCAAATCATTTGTTTGTTGCTTTCCGAATTGGAATTCAAGATCCGTGTTCGTTCATTTTAAACCCCTTGTCTTCGTGGGATCGATTCCGTACTTCCGGATTTACTACGAGTTGGGTTTATTCTCAACAATATGCATATTACACATGCACATCTTATCGAAAACGAAACACGCGTATGTATTTCGTATACGCGTGTCACAAAGAAACAAACAAACGTTTCACAAACTAATCAATCATACTTATCGCAAATCAGATCATGCAAACAACTTGGATCAGACAGAACTCAACTCTATAGCTGCAGTAGTTCCTATGTTACTTAGCCACCAAACGCATCTTAGCAGAGATAACTGGACGAACTGCTCTGATATCATAATTGTCACGACCCAAATTATTGAGCCGAGACTGGCGCTAGGGAATAGGAGTGGTAGCTTCGAAACCCGTAGCAAGCCTAAAACCGTTAAAAAAATTTCGCAAATAAAAACACAATATCATATATAAAAAGTTTTCAGAAAGCTCTTTTAGATATTACAATTATAGATATTAGAATATTATATCAGAGTTTACATTCAAAATAAATTGTTTAAAATCAAATCGCAAATCTTATTCTAACACTTACTAACTACTGCAGCTCTAGGAACTCATACTCTGTGCAAGTCAATCAACTTCTGGGACAACGAAGACAGTTTGTCTGATCCGACTCTGACTACCTGAAAAACATCAGAGTGAGGGGGGTCAGTATTTTGGGCAATACTCAGTGAGTATGCAAATCACTAATGGTATTATAAAAATATAACATCGCATACTCAAACATATATAACTCAATATATGATATAAACAAACAGCACAACATTCTCAAGTAATAGATCCGATCGAAACCCTAATCTTAAACTCCTAACTTATCTTATTCATATCATATCGTAATCATTTCGAATCACCTTAATCTGAGTGGTCTGGTCCCGAGATAGTTCAACTGAGTTCAACCACGACCACGTGGCATAGTCCCAGGATAGTGTTAGTGATATGCACTAGGTCAATCATGTTTGACCATGTTTTGACTTTATCATTTTGTTATTTATTGATTGGCAGTTTTTATCAGTTTATATTAATGATTAAAATACTCGAATGGTTAATTCTTTCCAAGGTCATCAAGTATGTGACTTGATAGTAGAACCCTTAGGTTTAATAAAAGAATTATATACCATCTATCCCCAGTCTTAATAGAACATTGAGACTAGTATGATGTTGACTGATGATTATGTTTTACTAATCATGTATATGAGATATTAAGTCAAATCATAGGTGTTATTTGAGAAATAAGGCACTGGATGACCCACTGTGAGAATACTACATAGATCACTGTCATAAGTAATTCTCATTACAGTTCTATTAGTATAATACTTTGACCTTGAAATCATCATGGATTTCTACATAGCTATTTCATATTTTGATACAGTCTTACATTATCTCTAACAGGATAATGGAATAGATTGTCATTTGATATGAAAGTAACAATGTGAGAAATGTGAGTGACTGAGAAGGAATTTGTCCCTCATTTATTTGAGTAAGATATCTATGGGCCCCTTGAAGAAGATAGACTGATGGAAATGCATGGCCATGCTAAATGAATTGATAAAGAGTTAACATTTTCAGTCTACTTAGAGTCAAGAAACTAATGATTGAATATTATAAGGATGACATGACTATGCCTTATATTCAATCTGGATATCGAGAGACAAAGGGATTAAAATATTATTGTAATTGGTTAAATCGGATTGCCGATATTTGTATAACTTGGGTACTCATAATGTCTTGCTAGAGGCCACTTATGACTTGTGGGCTGAAATAGGGATTTCGGGCCTACTGCCAACGTTATATGAACCTACAGGGTCGCACACTAAGAACAGGCCCAAAACAGTTATGGGTTGTACAAGGCCAATGTGATTAAGTGATTAATTATTATATATATATATATATATATATATATATATATATATATATATATATATATATATATATATATATAATTCGTAATATATATATATATATATATATATTAATAAATATATATTAATTCAAAATTAAGGATAAGTGTTTTCCTTAATTTATTATTTTTTGAAGATAATAAATATAATAATTAATATATATGGATGATTATCAAAAAAGGAGTTTTTGATAAACATAAACTTGTAAGAATTGCAATGAGATTGAAATTCGATTTTGTCTCAAACCCTAGTGTTGTTGTATCACTATAAATACACATTAAGCAATTGGTTTGAGAATAACGAAATTCATTATTCACTAAATCATTAAAATTCGAAATTGCTTGTGAAGCAATAGTGCTAGCACACAAGAACTAGTTTTGGCTAAGGTCTGTTCGTGTGGATACTCGTAGAGGACGCATTCTTTTGGAGGCGTTTCTGATCCGAGGCCGGGTATCACCAAAGTGAACCACCTCCTTCCTTCCTACACTGCTGTTGAATTCGACATACAAGTAAGTATTAATTCTGTAGTTAATCTATTTATTCGAATTACATGGATCTTGGTTTGGGTTTTAGATAAAATTTTTGAAATTCCGCTGCGTTATGAACCTAGAAAACCCAACAGATAGTTCAACCGAGTTCAACTCATGCCGCTGCTTAATCCCAAGTTGTGGGTCCCGAGATAGTTCGACCGAGTTCAACCCACTAGATACGGGTCCCGAGATAGTTCCACCGAGTTCAACCTCGTATCTAGCTTTCATATGTCCAACTTTCATATTCATATCATATGCATTCGTAATTTCAAGGACAATCTAGACACGCTAGATTGACTCAAGTACCGGTGATCACACAGCCTATTGACACCCAATAGGTAGTTAGTTTCTTCGAATCGCATACTGAATTCATGTATTCAAAGCAATGAATAAAACATCATTCGTATAATCAAATCAATCAAACACATCAGTATCTTATACGAGCAAGTTATATAAATGCAATGTATTTGATAATAGTATTCATAATATATGAAATTAGCTTTTATAATAATACACAAAAGTAAATTGCAACTCATAGTGACCGCTATCCAAATAATAACAATATCATTTTCCAATTACGCAAGTTCCATGCGCCATTCGATCCTTTAGCTATTCCAGTTCATCGGCCTGGTAGCTCGTCAATACGTCGATTACCTATTCAAATCACATGTACGTTTAATTCATAAACGTAAACTTATGCTGAAACCCTAAGTTATAAACTTAGGTTATCCTAATTCGTTACTAATGCGGTTTGCAATCTCGTTAACCTTTAACCATTATCTTATACTTGTTTAATACCATTCGTGGTATTAAACTAATCAATTAAGTTGTACTTCGCATACCTACTTTGAAAACTTAACTCAGAACATCAAGTTCTATCTCAATTTTCATGATTTTCGGAGTCCGAAACGCATCATCGGGCTAGGATACATCGTGTCAGGCCTCGGCACGACGTATGGGGTTCACCCTCACATCGTGAGACATAGTCCCACGGCGTGAGAGGTTGCCTCGCGTCGCGAGACTTAGCCTCGCGTCGCGAGACGTTGTCTCACGTCGCGAGACCAGGTTTCGCGTCGCGAGACGTTGTCTCACGCCGTGAGACAAGGTCTCTCGAATTAAGGCAACAAGAACAACCTCCACATCACGTTTTTTCTAGTTTTTCACCATTCCGACTCATCTCGACATGGTTCTAGCTTAACTACATACAAAACCCATCTCTGAAATGATGAAAAACGGCAATAACAACACGATTTAAGCGAGTTCGATTCGATCGTATCATTACAACAAGAAAACAGCCAAAAAAACCATCAATTCTCACAACTAAAACGTCAAACTTACCTCAATACGAAGCTTGGGGGAGGTAGATAATCGAATTACGAGCAAATCGATATAAAGAACGCGCGATTTGGACGAGAAACGGCGAAACGACGGCAAATCGAAATTGATTGCCGTTTTTCCCTTACTCTCTCTTTTCTGGAATCATCTGATAGTTTCTTTCTTTCCTTATTTATATATATATATATATATATATATATATATATATATATATATATCGTGACAAATTTGCCACTTTAATCCTTCATTTCTTTAACTTAAACCATTTCTCTTTTAAACTTTCTATTTTAACAAAACGGTTAATTATCCGCTTCAACTCAATTACATACGTATTATTTATATCCATATAAATAACACTAACCCAAAATTATTATTTTTTGTCAAAAATCTTTTAATTGCTATTCTCGAGGCTTAATTGGATAATTTACACTTTGGCCCTTGAACTTTTCAAAAGTTGCAATTTAGTCCAAAACTTATCCGCGTCCAAATTTTAAATAGTCTCCGATTGACTCGAAATTTCTACCGTAGATATAATTATTAACTCGAGATTTATATTTTATTTTATATTAATTTCTCTCAATTATCTCTTAATCCCAACAATTCTGTTTAATGGAAATTATTCCAAATTTCCTACATTATTATTTATTTTAAATATTCGGAGTATTACACTTGCTGTGGAATCTACCAATTAATCTATACTTGGTAGGAGATAACTATTTTTCGGACATGCTTTATTTAAGCCAGTAAAATCCAGGCACATTCGATAACTGCCTTCAGATTTTTTTTTTCACCATTACCAAATTGGCTACCCATTGCGGATAATGTGCATCTTTTATCACCTTTTCTTCTTTCAGTTTTCTGATCTCTTCTGTGATAGCCAGCTAATTCATAGGTGAATGTCTTCTCTTCTTCTACACTACCGGTTTTGAGTCAGGGGCGATGTTCCACCGATGACATATGAATGAATCTTTGAGGCTTCAGATATTGTCTACTAAGGATTTTCGGACTCCTTCCTCCAGCTCCCCCCCATCATGATTTCATTGCCAGGGAACAACTCTATCGTCGTGGTGCTGTCGTAGTGTTCAGCTCTATCTACTTTTTCCGAGGGTTAAGCTGTTAGGATTGGTAATATAACATAGACCTTCTTGAGGGTTGTGAACTATGCCTCTCGAGCTGACTTTTGGAATCCCCTTATTTCTGCTTTTCTGTCTAGCGTTGGGATCTTAATTAGTAGATACCTCATGCAAATGGATGCACAAGTGTCGTGCAACAACGATTTGCCTAAGATTGCATTATAGACAAAGTCCATGTCTACTACCATGAATTCAGTCTGAACTTCCTTAAATGTGTCTCCGTCGCCTAGCTGGACATCTATCTCCAGCGAGCCTTCTACATGTACAGATTTTCAATCAAGCCCTACCAATGGGGTAAAAACTCAATTTAACTCTTCTTTTCTTAGGCCGACTCGAATGAATACTTCAATAGTTATCATATTGACAAAACTTCCTGTGTCTACTAGCATTCTGGATACTTCGAAGTTGTTCAGTCTCCCTTTTATCACCAGCGCATCTTCATGTGGTAGGGCTAGACCTTGACCGTCTAGTTCGGAGAAAGATATGCTTTCAAACTTTCTCATATCCGTAGCTCCCGGGCTTACTGAGGAGACTGTTCTGGCCGCCTTTTTCCACATTGTGTTCCAGTCTCCTCCATTTTATCCTTCCATGATTACGTTAACCACACCTACCGGTTCACCCCTCGGCCTCCTAAGGGTATCTTCGCTACGCTCCCTTTTTCTCTCACCTTCGTTATGCTTATCTTTAGCCTCCCTTTTAATGAACTGAGAAAGGGAGCGCCTCTCTCTATGAGCTTCTCTATTTCTTCTTTCAGGTGCCAGCATTCATTTGTAGTGTGTCCGTTATTTCTGTGGAACTCACAGTACTTGTTGTTATCGCTTTTGTTCGTTGTGGCCGCATTCATCTTTTCGGGCCACCTGACCTTCTCTCGGTTGTCTTTCACCCAGAATAGCACGTTGCTTCTTCTCGTGTTCAGGGGAGTGTAAGGCCTCTCTTCGTCTTTCTTCCGTTTACCCTTAAACCTGTCATTCGAATTTTGTTCATATCTTCTTTCAGAGGATGGTCTTTCATTCATCCATTCTCCATTCCTTCGATCCGAGGAGGAGCCTTCCTTTGTCTTTCCTCCGTGTTGATCAGCTATTTATCTTTAGCCATCGTCTACCTGGATTTGCGTGTGCGCAATGATCATCAGTGCGGTAAACGACTTTGGAGACTTTGCCAGTGACTCTTTTCCAAGGTTAGAGTTTGTGGTTCCGTTTAGCATCGCCGTATAAGCAATTTCTTGGCTCAGATCTTCTATCTGCATCGCCTCCTTGTTGAATCTCTCGATGTATTTTCTCCATCCCTTTGCATGACGGCCAGCAAGTCTATTGACAACTTCCTCTAGGGAATGCATGCCATAAACCGGGCTTGGAACAACCCCGAAAACTGCTTAAATGTGAGCACCGAGCTTGGTTTTAAACTTTGGTACCATTCTTGAGCCAGGCCTTTCAAAGTGGTTGGGTACAACTTCCACAACACATGATCCAAGTTAGTCTGGACGTACATCACTGCATGAAATTTGTGGATGTGACTCTTGGGGCACCCTATACCATAATAAGATTCCATGTTCGATGGGTATTTGAACTTCGTGGGAAACTTATGAGAAATAATAAAATCTACCAAGGGTGAGTCACTGCGCATAAAGATGTCAACATCCTCACATCTTATCCCTTGCCTAATCATGACTAGGCAGACCTTTTATTCCAAGTGTTCTTCTTCTCCTTTAGGGCTAGGTTGTTCTCCCATCCAGTGATCATCATCTGGCAGGTATTGGTGTGCTATGCTTTTTTGCATAATTCGCTGGAATTTCTTCGATGTGGATCAATTCCTTTCCCTTATCTACAAAGGTTGTTGGCTTCTGGGCTGGCTGTTTCTCGAGCGCCGATCTATGAGACTACTGCGACACCGTTTGCTTGATGTCTTTAAGGAGGCTAGTAACTTCCAGGAACGTTTTGAACATTGCCTGGTTACTTATGGGTTCGTCCGCCGGCACTCCCGCCGGAACATTCGTTGGTGGGTCTATTCGTCTGGTTGATTGTGGATCACTTGTCTCGTCCTCTTTGTTGCCGGGGAGCAATAAATTCAGAGTCGGTAGCCCTTGTCCTGTAGTTCTGTCAATAACTGGTGAAGGGTCATCTCCGGGAGGATCCATCATTGGATTAGAAATTGTGAAAAGAAATCTGAAAGGAACAATGAAACAATAAGTTCCACGTTCACCGCACCAAATGGTGCAGGTCAAAACTTTCGAGGTCGCCTCTTGAGTATATCTTGCACAAGTAACAATGTAAGCTCAAAGGACCTCAGGCTGGTGTTACCTAAAAGCGACTCCGATTCTTAAGTCAATAAGGGTTTTTTCTAGTAGGTAGATGAATGTATAAGTATTTTGAGTCTGAATAATGATTACCTTCTCAAGCACCGATAAACCTCTATTTATAGGGTCTTTTATGACCAGTTATTGTCTGGGAGATCGTGGGTCTTGTCCATGATCTATGGTTAGCATCAGGCCATATTTTCCGACTATTTAGGATAGAGGGATAATAGAGATGACTACATCAATCCGATCATCTCTTTAGGGAGATGTGTATCTTAGTACTAGGCGATGCCAACATTTTGTTAGCCAGCGGACTACGATCAGGGCGTAGGGCGACCCTAATTTATTAGGCGGAGCTTGGGGTTCGGTCATTTTTAGGACGGTATCAGGATTTAATGGTTCTGTTTTGGAATTAAAGAGGGGTTATTTATTATCAAAATTAAGTTAAGGTTTATATGTATATTTTTGTGAAAATTACGAGAGGTTTACATACCTTTTGCCTTTTTTTTAAATTGTTAAGTTTTTATCTATATAAAAATGAAAAAAAATACTATCATACATCATTAATTAAAGTTCATAATTTACACACCGCACCAATCGTATAAAAATAATTTTGACAATAACAAAGATTAAATTAAAACATAATCTTTTAACAAAACTATACTATGAGTTGGTCTTAAATGATGTATAAAATAATTTATTATTGATTCGGAAATAGTGGATGTTAACTAACAATGTTTGATTATAATTCGTTTATATCTGACCATTTATGTTAAAATAAAAATTTGTTACTCGAAAAATAAAAATTTAAAATTACTTGGCAAGTTCTATTTAATTTTTAATAACTAGATAAGTACAAGTTTAATTCATTGAAAAAAGCGATGTCATCCCCTTCGCTAAACCCTAACCCCACCAAAAACCCTAACCCTAATTCTTCAAACCTACCCATTTTTTACTTAGAAAACTACCCAAATTCATGGAATTATATCAACTTCAACAAGCCTTCCTCAAATTTGGGGTTGCAGGGAGAGTTTCTTTGGCTCGGAAAAGAAACATTAGGAATAAGCGATTTGGTTTTTTCAGACCAAATCCAGATGAGGATCTCAAAACTGTTCGTGCTAGGCTTAATTCGGTCAGTATTGGTTATTATAAGATAAGGGCGTTTGATGCAAAATATCCGTCTAGGGTTTCGCATGTCTCCCCTCCACAGGCACCTCGCAACAGAATTGAACCACCTCAGACCCGCATCATGAAACCAGCTATCAGGGACACCAGGTCATATGTTCAGGCAGTCCGTAATGATCCTATCATCATCGCACAACAGGAAGCTTCAGCTATGGTTTTAGCTGACTCGATCATTGTTGAGGTAAAAAATCTGCCATTGTTGCTGCAAGTGACATCGTTTCTGCAACTCAAAGGGGTGGATTATGTTTCTGTATTGTTTTTGGGCGGTCCAGAAATTATCCTCCGATTCCGAACAAAAGAGGAGAGAGCAGTGTTAGGTTTCCTTCCTTATCAGATTTTTTTTTATCTCTTTTAGGAGATGTGATCGTTTTACAACAGGCAAAGGACGATACATATGGATTAATGTTGTGGGAATCCCTCTTGTGGATGGGAAGAGGGATTATTCATGCAAATAGGAAAACGCAATGGGGACCCTATTACATTGCATCTAATGATTTTATCAAGGGAGAGGCTTGATACAGGATCAGTTCTCATCTCTACAACTCCGGGATTAATTCAAGAATCCATTCCTTTGTTGTTGGAAGGTAGGGAATTTATTCTTTCCGTTTCTGAATCGGACCTTCCAATAGTTTTGGAGGAGTTGGATAACCATTCTTCGTCAGACTTCTCTGATGACTCGGGCAGTGTTGAAGGATCAGTTAAAGATTGTGGCGTTGCTCAACACGATTCCAAGGCAGCTCCATCTCGTGAGGTACAAGTAGATTCTGCACTCTCTTCTCCAGTATTTATTAAGTCCATAAATCCATCAGAAAATAGACAGTACATCAGTTTCTCCACCGGTTTTTCATCTCAGTCAACTTATTCAGCGGCAAAATAATGGAAGTGCAGCAGGTTCACAGTTTACAGGCTCCAATGCTGAAGTTGAAGTGTCTTCGGGTCTGACACCAGTTTCCTTTAAAGGATTCATTGAACACAAGCGTAAATTGAAACATGTAGATAACACTGGTCGCGTTTGCTCCACGGTTTCTAATTCAGGAAGTCACGGAAACTCCCTCTCAGATGGAAATATCAGGAATATGAACATTTTAAATTCTACAGCAGCCGAATCTCAGAGTAAAGAATCTGAAGCTCTTCTCACATGGAATGTTGGGTTACAATTGGGTTTATTTGCTCTAGAAAAAGAAGAAGGAATCATCCAACTTCTTTTGCAAAGGATCTCTTCGGAGGCTTAGTGTTTTGTTTGCTGCTGTTTTTTCCAGGTTATAAGCTTTTATTAATGTCTTACAACTTCAATTTTGTCTCTTGGAGTTGTCGTGGGGGTTTTTCTTATGGTCGTAAGCATCGTTTTATTCGCTCGCTTGTGTCTTCTCATAACCTTTCTCTTTTGGGTCTTATTGAGACGAAAAAAGAGGTGTTTGATGATTTCAGTATCCGATTTTTATGGCCTCACTTGGACTTCGACTATTGCTTTGTTCCATCCACGGGTGCTTCGGGTGGTCTTCTATGTGTCTGGAATTCGAAACTTATTAATCCTTTTAGGATTGCTAAAACTAATAGATGGATTAGTTTGGATTTTGTTTGGCATGGCTTAAATGTGACATTTATCCTAGTTTACGCCAGTAATTGCCTAAGGGAACAGCTTCTATGTGGATCGATATTCTTCCTGAGCTTAGTTCAGATTTTATTTGTATTCTTGTGGGTGATTTTAATGAGATTTTGGATCCTTCAAAGCGTCTAAATTGCAATGGTTTTTCTACTTCTATGCTAGAATTTTTGGCTTTTGTCTCTAGTTCTAATCTGGTTGAGGCTCCTTTGCAAGGTAGATTCTTAACGTGGCAGAACAATATTTCAAGATCAAAAATAGACAGATGTTTCTTGTCTACTATTGCATGTGCTTCTTGGCCGAAATTCTTCTTGAAAGCTTTGCCTAGATCATACTCGGATCATGTTCCTATCCTTTTTTGCTCGGAGGTGGCTACTGATTGGGGTCCTAAGCCTTTTAAGTCCATTAAAGCCTGATGCAGTCATAAAGAATTTAGTTCTTTTGTTGCGGATTCTTAGTCCTCTATTGCTCTTAGGCTGTCGAATGCTAACTTGGTGTTAAAATTAAAAGGGCTGCGGTTTTTGATTAAAAATTGGAACAGGGAGATTTTCGGCAACTTGGATAACTGGTTAGCTACAGTTCAAAAGGCCATCTCTGACTTGGAAGCAGGCTCGGACTTGATCAGTCTCAATGAAGCCGACGGATCTAGGTTGTCAGACTTACACTCTGAATTGAATCAAATCTCCAAGCACATTGAGTCTCTTTGGCATCAGAAATCAAGGCTTAACTGGAATTTAAAGGGAGACAGAAATACTAAATATTTTCATATTGTGGCTTCTATTCATTCGAAAAGCAATTTGATCTCTGATTTTCTTATTGATGTTGTCTGCTACTCTTCTCCTACAGACATTAAACAAAGGGTCCATTCTTTTTACAAGCATTTGTTCAAGAAAAATTGTAGTGTTGATTTCTCCTTGGCCGAACTTTCTATCAAATCACTCTCTGATCTGCAGGCTGCCTCCCTTCAGTCCCTTTCTCTGAGGAGAAGATTTTCTCAACTCTTATGAGCCGCAATGATAATAAAGCGCCGGGTCCTGACGGCTTCAATTTTTTCTTCTACAAGAACGCTTGGAAGATCTTCAAGAATGATTTTGTCTCCCTTTTTGGTGATTTTCATACCTCGGCAACCTTCCCGATTGGTCTTAACACTGCTTTTCTTGTGCTGCTTCCTAAATTTCAGGGTGCAATAGACATAAAAGATTTTCGTCCGATCAGCTTAATTGATGGAGTCTTCAAGCTAATCTCGAAGGCCATGGCTAATAGGTTATCTCCGGTTCTTCCTTTGGTTATCTTTGATAATCAATTTGGGTTTGTTAAAGGAAGAAGTATTCATGACTGTCACATGATCGCCTCAGAGATAATTCATCTTGCTAAACGGCGAAAGGAGAAAGTTTTTCTTTTAAAGCTTGACTTTAGCAAGGCTTTTGATTCTATCTCCTGGCAATTTATTTTGCAGATGCTTAAGAGGATGAATTTTGATAATAAATGGACCAGTTGGATCTCTTCGTGTTTCGACTCTGCTCAGCTATCTGTGCTTCTGAATGGTTGCCCTACTGATAATTTCTTCATGGAAAGAGGGGTTCGTCAAGGAGATCCTATATCTCCTATGCTGTTTGTCCTGGCAGTGGAAAGCCTGCGCGCTATCTTTGCAAAGGCTTGCACTTTGGGGCTGCTCTCTAGCATTCGAATTAATGGTTTGGTGGAAGACCTCTCCATCCTTCAATTCGCAGACGATACTCTCTTATTCGTTCCTGGCGATTTGACTATGATTGAGAATTTGCTTCGTATTTTGCGATGTTTTAAGATGATCTCTGGACTCAAAATTAATTACCAAAAGTCTTCCATTACTGGAATTAATATTGAACCGGTAACTCTTTCTAAAGCTTCTGATATTCTTAAGTGCATGATAGAAGAACTTCCAATCACTTATCTAGTTCTGCCGCTTTTCGATAGAGCAATTGGTCGTAAGCAGTGGGATCCAGTTATTTCTAATTTTTCGAGTCAGTTATCAACTTGGAGAGGTAATCTTTTATCGCCTGCGGGAAGATTAACTCTGATTAAATATGTCTTGTGTAGTTTGCCTGTCTATTTTCTTTGTTCTTTTAGTATACCTCGGTCTGTGGTCATAACTCTAGATCGGATCATGAGAAGGTTTTTGTGGACTGGAAATATTAATAGTAAGGGTTTCAGTAAATTGGCTTGGACGGACGTTTGTGTTCCTTATTCTTCGGGCGGCCTTAATATTACTCCTTTGCGTATTAAGAATTTTTGTTTATTTACTGAAATGGATTTGGAAATTGAAGGTTTCCGACAAAAATTCGTTTTGGTTTGCTGTGATTTCTAGTAGCTCATCCATTTTCTCTTGGTTTGAAATCGAAGCAGTTAACGTCTCGCATCTTTCTCCTATTTGGAGAGGTATCTTGTATGCTTGTGCTAAAAATAGTGACCTCTGTAACTGTTTTAAATGTTCGGCAGCTATGATTTTGGGCGACGGTAATTCCATTCAATTTTGGTTGGACAAATGGACTTCGGATACGCTGTGTAATTCCTTTCCAAATTTGTTCCTTCTTTCTCGCAACAAGAATGCTTCAGTTTTTGCAATTTTAAACCCGGAATTACAGCAGTTCATGGGCTTCTCTTGGTCTCGCCATCTTCGCCTTGGTGAGCAGGTGCGTTTCTCTATCTTGTTGCAGCAGCTTCCGCAGAATGTTGTTCTTCATTAAACTCCGGACATGCATGTATGGTGCAAGCGAGATCAGTATACTCCTAAGTCTATGGCTGACCTGATGAGCTTGAAGATGAACAGCCGACCTTCTTCTTTTCTTCTGCAGCGAGTTTGGAAAGAAACTCTCCCGCCTCGTATTCAGTTCTTTGCTTGGTTACTCGCTAGAGATCGAATCTCTTCTAACGCTACTTTGGTTAGAAAAAAAGTTATTCCATCCGATTCAATCTCTTGTTTGGCTTGCTCAAAGGCGGAAACGGGTATCCACATTGTTTTTCATTGCCATTTTGCTTGGCAATTTTGGTCTATTTTTTTTTTATCAAAA
Source organism: Mercurialis annua (assembly GCF_937616625.2). Classification (NCBI taxonomy): domain Eukaryota; kingdom Viridiplantae; phylum Streptophyta; class Magnoliopsida; order Malpighiales; family Euphorbiaceae; genus Mercurialis; species Mercurialis annua. The sequence continues at coordinate 10,914,250 of NC_065577.1, forward strand.
TGCAATGTCAGCTGGATCGTGCCGGGTTCTCTAGATGACTTCTACAGCCAATGGATTTCCATTTCAGTCGGTAGACATCGCAAGCTTTGCAAGCTTTTTTGGTTTTATGGAGTTTGGCACTTGTGGAAGGCTAGAAATAGACGGGTTTTTGACGAGGAATCTTCAGATACTAATTCATTGCTTTTTCTTACTGTTTGCAAAGCAGTGGAGTTTCACAAGGCGCATGATCAAGGATTTTCATACACGGGCAATGATGTTTTCAGATGTATTGATTTCTTCTGTAAGTTTTATTAGCTTCTTGTCCTGTTTCTGACTTTTTTTGCCATCCATATTTTGTGGATGTGCTAATCTATTGATCATTTACCAATTTTTTTTAATAACTAGATAAATAAAATATGTACAGTAGACTTAAGTAGTAATTTGCCCACTCAACTTGTAAGCAATGGACAATTAACACATAAATTAATTTTATGGACAAATTAGTTATGAAAATTAGCTTAAATTTTTATGGGGTAAATTGCCAATTTAGAGAAAAATAATTTACAAGTTTAGAGGGAAAATTACTAAAATGGAGCTAATTGCTCATAATATGCAAGTTTATAACTAATTTGTCTACAAAATTAATTTATGTGTTAATTATCCAATACTTATAAGTTGAGGGGTAAATTTCCACTTAAATTTATGTAAAGTACATGAACCTGAAAATTACTTTTGCCAATAATTTTCTTATGGCTTAATACATCATTTAACCCCTAAACTTTACTCTTTTATTCTATGAAACCTCTAAACTAATTTTTTGTTGTGTTGGACCTCTTAACTTTTAATTTTGTTCTATTTAACCCCTGATTGTAAACGTGATAGTTACTCGCGGTGACGTGGCTAAAATATCTGACATGGCTTGTACACATGTCAAATTTAATTAATTATCCCTCCACCTCATTTATTATTTACACCTAACACATCAGACACCCTAAAACGACACCCTAAACGACATTCTAATGAAAAGTCACAATTTGAATCCCTAAATATCGAATCGATTCATTCAGTGACAAAAAGTTTGATTTCTTTAACAACTCACAACGATTGATTCCTTCTGCAGCTTAGTTATTTGATTTCTTCTCAAACAAAGACGTGCGGTTCGGTCTTTGATATTATACGTTTGAAGCTTTTTCTCTGAGTCTATACCTCGAGGAATCTGATTCTCTGTGTCTTCTCAGAGGTAAGCTTTATGTCTTTTTGTTTATTTCTTTTAAATAATGGTAATGGGGTTAGTTTAGGATTTCAGTCGTTATTTTAGGGTTTCATTCGGTATTTTGAAGAAGATGAAGGTTAGTTTAGGGTTTTCCATATGAACAGTCCAAACACATAGATTGTGGGGTATAATGGGTGCTGTATTATTTAATTAAAACTTTATAGAAGTGGTCCTGTTGGTTGCTCTGAAAATCAAACTTTAAAGTATATAAAACTCATTTTTTTGCCTTTAAAATGCAGAATGTATGAGGAAAGGATAATTGAAGCACAATGGTACCATGGTGGGACCCTGATTAAAGAGCCAGAGGCTAAGTATGTTGGAGGAGAGAGAGAGAGCTACTAAGGATGGATTGTGACAAATTTTCTGTGTCAATGGTAATGTGTATTCCAAAAATGATGGGGTATATAGATGTGGAATGTGTTTATTACAAGCCTAGAAATAGTAATGAGTTTATATTGTTTAATGAGGACAAAGTAATTCTTGAGGCATCTAGTACTTGGAAAAATGGAGAGTCAATTGATTTCTATGTGGTCCATGAAGCTTTAAATGATGATGGCCCACAAGTGGTTGAGGAAGTAAATGAAGAGGAAGGCTTAGTTAGTGAAGATAGTTCTGTGGAAGGTGAAAGTGACAACAGTACTGGGAGTGAACAAGAAGAAGACAGTGATCTGTGTTCAGATGTCTATGGTAGTGATGGCAGTGATGTTAACGAAGAAGATGTAGGAGTAAGGGAGGAGGTAAGAAGATATAAAGAGGCTCAAAGAAATAAGGCTGAAACTGTACAACAAGTTTCTGTTGGGCAGACAGGAAATGATGCTGGTTTTGAGGATCTGGATAATCCTTATGGAGACAGTAATAGATGAAGGATAGGTGGAGATGAGGCATTTTATGATAGTGATGATCATGGGAGTGAAGATGAAGCTGACTCTGATGATGAGCTTCCACCAAGAAAACCAGGTACTGACCACCACTACAATCCTGCCTGTGCTGTGCCAAGATGGCAACTTGATATGATTTTCTTGAATGTAGTTCAATTTAGAGAAGCATTGTCTAAGTATTCAGTTGCTAAGGGAATTTCTTTGAAGTTTAAACCTAATCAGAGTGATAAGTTGAGAGCAAAATGCAGAGAGAAGGACTGTCCATGGGTTATTTATGCAGCTCTGGATAGTAGGACTAACAATTTTATTGTTAAAACTTATAACCCTAGACATAAATGTTCTAGGTATACTAAGGCTGTCCAGTGTAACTCTAAGTTCTTGACTGGTTATCTTAGGTCTAGGGTTAATTCACAACCAGGGATTAAAATAGTTCAGCTACAAAGGATAGTTAGAGAAGAGTTGAAGCTATATGTGGGTGTGTCAACAGTGAGGAGGGCTAGGCTTAATATTTTAGCTGAAGCAATGGGAGACCCTGTGATTGAGTATGGGATGTTGCAAGATTATGTTGATGAAATTAATAGGAGTAACCCTGGAAGTACATGCTTTGTGGATGTGAATCACAACAATGATGGGAGTAGAACCTTTGTAAGATTCTATATATGTCTACATGCACTTAAGGAGGGGTTCAAGGGAGGCTGTAGGAAGGTGATTGGAGTGGATGGCTGCTTTTTAAAGGGCTCTTGTCAAGGACAATTGCTGGTAGCTGTGTCCAAGGATGCAAATAACCAGATGTTTCCCATTGCATGGGCAATTGTGGATCTGGAGAACACAAGATCATGGAGATGGTTCATAAGTGTACTGAAGAATGATCTAGAGCTTGGAGATGGTGAAGGGCTGGTTCTTATATCAGACATGCAAAAGGTAAGTTTTTATGTTGAGTTTTTGTATGTCCAGTTTTTGTATGTTGAGTTTGTATGATTAAATTTGTTATGTTTCTGTTATAGGGACTTATTGCTGCTGTGGATGAAGAGTTGCCTGACTGTGAGAGGAGGTGGTGTGCAAGACACATTTGGGCAGCATGGCAGAAAAACTGGAAAGGAGATGACAGAAGGAAGAAATTTTGGCAATGTGCATACTCCACTTTTGAAGGACAACTGACTGATCACTTGAAAGAATTAGACACCATGGGAGATGGAATTGTAGAGGATATGTTATCTTATTCAAAGGAGTTATGGATCAGAGTTTTTTTCAACCTTGATACAAAGTGTGACATTGTGGAGAACAACATGTGTGAAACCTTTAATGGATGGATATTACAAGCTAGGTATTTAACTGTGATTACAATGCTGGAAGAAATTAGGGTGAAGATTATGAATAGGATTAGGGTTATGAGGGAGTTTGCTCAGACATGGATTACAGACATCTCTCCAATGGCTCAAAAGAAGTTGGATGAGAACAAACTGAAGGGTATTGAATGCATGATTCAATTCAATGGTGATCAGGGGTTTGAGGTTCTGGATGGTCCTTTTGGTCACACTATTGACCTGGGTGAGCAAACATGTAGCTGCAGGGCATGGCAACTGAAAGGCATTCCTTGTGCACATGCTTGCTGTGCCATGGTCCATCTAAAGAAAAAGCCAGGCAGACCCAAAAAACTGAGGAGAAAAGATAGAGATGAACCACAGAAGCAAGCCTTTGGGAAGTTGTCAAAGAAAGGTGTGAAAATGACATGCTCTATTTGCAAAGGTGAAGGGCACAACAAGAAGCGTTGCCCTAGCAGATCAAGGGAGAGTGCACGGGTAATTTTTGTGTAGTTGTCTTGGTATGTAGGTTTGTTATTGCATGCTTTCTTATTTCTTATTTCCTTTTGTATACTGTGATTGGATTGCAGGTCAATGTGACTGGACCAGTTTCCTTAACTGCACCTCCTAGGATAGCTGCACCTACTAGGCAAATCACTTGTACTGCACCTTCTAGGATAGTTACACCTGCCCCTGCACCTTCTAGGATAGTTACACCTCCCCCTGCCCCTGTAGTTCCACCTCCACCTCCACCTCCACCTACTAGGCCAATCACTAGGAGTGTAGTATCTACTGGGACTGAACATTCAGTTGTGGGTGCAGCTGATGCATCAACAAGTGCATTGAGGGGGCGAGGCAGGGGTAGAGGTAGGGGTCCAGGCAGGGGTCCAGGCAGGGGTAGAGGTAGGGGTTCTGGCAGTGCTCCAGTTCATTCTGAGAACCCACCAACAGAGGTCCAAGGTTCAAAAAGATATGCTGCTCCAACTCAGGCTTCTAATGCCAAAAAAAGATTTGTGGGTTTTGGTTTACATCATTTAAACAATGGTCTAACAATTGCTAATGTAAGTACCATTAAGTTTTTGTGATTTCCATTCTCAACTTATTTACCAAGCTTTTTGTTCATATTAATGGTCTAACAATTTATTGTTAACAGATTGGAACACCACTTGCTAGGGTTGTCAATCCTCCAGAGATTCGAAGGTCTGCAGATGTTACTGGAGACATAGGTTTCAAACCTCCTGGCTTAAGGTGGAGTGGTCGTAATGCAGTTAGTTCGCATAAGCTGCAGCAAGAAAGAGATGCTATTAGAATGAATAGGCTAAGGGCAATTCAGCAAGCCTCCCAGGGTTCCCAGGGTTCTACAAGCAAATAGACACAAACATTTTTGCTTGTTTTTGGGCAAGTCAAGTTATAGGACTTATTTTGAATGTTGCTAAATTAATTTTGTTAGACAAGATGTAAGTTTTCAGACTTGTGTTCTGTTAGGTTCAGGCTTCTTTTGTGTATTTAGCAATGTGCTGGATGTTAGTAGCAATCTTCTTTTGTTTATTGTATCTGCTTATTTTGGATGTTCAAACTACTATATTCAAGCTTGTTTGCTTGCTTAATGTTAACTATTTCAATGTTAGTTGCAATTGACTTCTTTATTGTGTATTTAGCCTTGTATGAAATGTTAGAAGTTTCCATTTTATTTAATTTTGTTTGCAAATATCAGAACAATAGTCTGTAATCAAATTGCACTTCATTGATCCTTCAAAATATTGACACATTACAGTTAAATACACATTACTCACATGCCAAACTACACCCTAACTCAAATACATCAACTACTTCATAAATCCCACAAAGACAATGAACAATCCCAGAATAAAAACAAACAGAGTCTTCTTCTTCAAATGCTTCTTCTCCTTTGCTTTATTTGCCTCCATTTCATACTCTTTAACCCTTCTTAGCAGCCCCAGAATAACTTTTCTATATTGGTCATCAGCAGGATCATCAACCCAAGCAAAAAATTTGCAAGCTCCAGTCATCTACAAAGCAAACCATAGTAATTAACTCCCAATTCATCATTCAAACTAATAATATCCAATTCATTTAATACCCAATTCATTTAATCTCAAATTCAGCAAATCCTAAAATCATAAAATACAAAATTCACGAAACCCTAATTCATAATAACAAAATTGAGCACTGAACAACTCACCCCGTATCGACCACAACCTAGAAAACGCCTCCCTGGATTTGCATTTGTCCAAGCTGTCTTCAAGCTTGCAACTTTGCGACAACGGCATAGTGGAAACTGAGTTTCGGACGGAGCCTCCATGTTAGACAAGAAGTTGAGAGTTTCAGACGGAGCCTCCAGAAGTGAAAATTTTTAGAGATGAATGAAGAAATAAAAATTAGGGATTAGGTCGAAATTGATTTCAGAAAAAATGTTGGGCATTTTGTTTCAGAATATGTATAATAACAATTAAAAATAAAAAAATGAAAAAGTTTTCCATGTCAGCACAAAAAAAGGCCTTCACTTGCTCAAAATCGTTTGGTCTCACGCGATTTGCCACGGTGTACAAATAAGGGTTAGACAGGTTAAAAATGTCAGGGTCAGGGGTTAAATAGAACAAAATTAAAAGTTAAGAGGTCCAACACAACAAAAAATTAGTTTAGAGGTTTCATAGAATAAAAGAGTAAAGTTTAGGGGTTAAATGATGTATTAAGCCATTTTCTTATACAGAGCCCCCAGCCAATTAATTTTCCGTGACCATACCTTGTCATGCCATCAACCACAACCAATTAATTTGTCAATTAATTACCCATAAGCGTACCCAGGCATTCCATCAACCACAACTTGCTATGGATCTATCATTCCAACCCACACTGACGTGGGACTTGTCAATGAATATGTAGTCTTCCTAAAAAGAAGGGAAAATAATTAAGAATAATTACCATCATTAGCACGTTAGTTTAGATATAAAACATTAATTCCTCTCTTTTAATTCACGTTTTTTTTAGTAAATAAAATATAGTTTACATACAAGAAAAATAATCTAATTACAAAAGAAAAAGGTCTACCATTTAACGGTTTTAGCGCTTCAATAATAACGTTTTGAAGTTGGCAAAATAAATCTTAACCTATGCATATTTTGCAAAAATATGCATGAAACTTTTTTTTTTGATGAATAATATGCATGAAATTTGGTGTTCTAGTTTTGCGGATCCTAAAATCTATGCAAATTTTGCAAAAATATGTATGAATTTTTTTTTTAATGAATAATATGCATGAAATTTGGTGTTCTATTTTTGCGGATCCGGCACATTTAGGATCATTCCTATATAAATTTGTATGTCATTTTCCATACCAATTTTAGTCAATCTTGTTAGAGTGTTAAAACCACACACTTTTGTTTTTCAACATATTGGATTTTTGGGCATCTATTCATATGGCGGGGTAAGAATGTTATGCATAACAATGATCCTAATTCGAATAAATAGAACACGGATTAGTTTCATGCATACTTTTGAAAGATTTGCAAAGATTGTGATCTATTTCGCTGACTTTTAAATGTTATGATTTAAACGGTAAAACCGCTAAACGTTGGATATTTTTTCGTAATTAACCATAAAAAATCATTAAAATTTCATTTAAATGGAAAATATTTTACATAGATATATTAAAAATGAACATATCAATAAATACTCTACGAACTCCACTAATTAAATAAACAGCAACAATGCAATTTTTTAAAGAATTTGTTATCAAAATTTATAATGGATAACTATTTAAGAATAAAACAAATTAAAAAAAAAAACAACTAAAAGGGAGCATCCTCTCATTATTTTTAAAAAGGTTTAATCATCAATATCTAGTTTTATTTTTTTATTTTATTTATTTACGTGTTATTAAAAAAAGTTTCAAAAAGTCTTAATGTTTCGAAACCGTGATGGTAAAAAGGAATGTTGAAACAATATGAAGGGTAAATTTAAATTTGTTTTCACTCTAATTTGAACAAATAACTATAATTTGTTTTTGATGAATAAATTGTATATTAAGAAGCACAAAAGTGGCAAAAGGACTTTAACTCAAAACTTTCGCACATGAAGTGGCACGTTCTAGGCGGCACACTATAGGCTACGGCTCTGAGAGAAGGTCAAAAAACAATAAGGTCTCGAAAAGAAGATACAAGCGGGATTTCTAAATAAATCTAATCCCGTATAAGCAAAATCTCCTTTACAAACTTTGAAATGAAAAACCGCATAAGAGAAACTCTTGAAGATAACTGACTCAGCATTCTTCTCCACTTTCTGAAAAACTCTTCCATTTCTGCATTTCCAAATTTTCCAAATAACTATAATTAATACAAAAATTTAAAAATAGGTTAAAATTGACGATTAAAAGTTTGTACCGTAAACTAAAAAGATAAAAAGATGGAGTATTTTTGGATGATTAAACCTTTTAATAATTACTCCTCTCTCCCATTTTAAAAGTCTCATATTCCATTTGAAATGTCCATATTAAAAATTATATTTTTATTTTTAGAGTATTTTACATTAAATTTTTCTTTTTACCCTTTATTTAGTCCGGTTTAGACTTGTATAGAAACCCGAATTCTATCTTTTTGTAGTTGCTCTTTTCTTTTTGAGTCGTTACCTTAAGTGACGTAAGTTTCGAGTAGTTTAAAGTTGCCACTTTTTGTGGCTTTTAATAAAACTTTTATTCATAAAAAAAAAATTCTATGAAAAATTTCACTATCACTAATAAGAGTAAAACATGAGAAAATATAACAAAACAAAAATGATAATTTTTTTTAATCCGCGTGTAAAAGAAAATGATACTTTTAAGATAGAATGGAGAGAGTATTATTTTTCTCTATTATTTTATTTTATTCTTAACTAATTAAAATCTTTATTTATAAGAGATTTCAGTTATTCAAAATATAAAAAATAACAATTTAGAACATTAAAGAGAAAAATAATAATATACACTAAATTTCGATTTATAATAGTTATCTTATAAATTAAGATAGTGACAGTTTTATAATTTTAATTCTTACATGCCGCAAACTGAAATTCAAATTTAATATTATTTGTGAACCTAACAAATACATGTTTATTCACTTTCCGGATATTAATCAAATTGACATGTTAATTAAAAAAATCATTGTTTGGTATTCATGGGTGAATAAATAGAATAATAAATTTCCTAGCACACTCCAACAAACAACTTGTGCTTTAATCAATACCTCAACTTGCTTTTCCAACTTGTTGAATTTAAAGTTTAAACCTATCCGTTTCTTTCCATTTTCTTTCCCAGACATAACACTATAAATACATAAAGTTATACCTTTCAAATTATACAACCAACTTTTTTATTATTTTCAGAGAAAACAACAAATTTCTGATAAAGTTTAGCAGCTTCAAAGATGGCATTGCTAAGCATTTTCGAAGTTATTTTAGCTTCAATTTGTTTTGCATTCGGCTGTTATTTGAGTAATCGAAATGAGATCGTATGGAACTGGCCGTTATTCGGTATGCTGCCTTCGCTCTTGGCGAACATTCATCGGTTTCATGATTGGACCTTGAAGATGTTTGAAAAAGCTGGTGGTACTTATCACGTAAAAGGTCCATGGTTCATCAACATGGATATGATAGGAACTGTTGATCCAGCCAATGTAAAGTACATGATGAGCACCAATTCATCGAATTATCCGAAAGGCTCCGAATACAAAGAAATTTTTGGAGATATATTTGGAAGTGGGATTTTCAATTCTGATCATGATCAATGGAAGAATCAAAGAAAAGTTGCTGCTGCTTTGATCAATCATCAACGTTTTCGACCGTTTCTGTTCGATACTATAAGTGTTACGGTCGAAAATGCCCTAATCCCGGTTCTTGATCATTTCTGTAAGCAAGGGGGGGCAGTGGACATGCAAGATATAGCTCACAGGTTTACGTACGATGTTATAGTGAAAGTGATTACGGGTTCCAATCCGGAAACCCTAACCATTGAATTACCTAAAAATGAGTTTTCGGATGCCCTAGATCATGCGGAAGAAGCTATATTCTATCGGCATTTAAGACCGAAAATATTCTGGAGGCTGCAGAAATGGCTAGGGTTTGGATTGGAGAAAGAAATGAAAATAGCTAGGGTAATAATTGATCGTATTGTAGCTAGTTATGTGGCAAGAAAAACAGAACAACTCATCAAAGACGGAGAAGGAGGGGCTGATTTTTTGGGGTCATACTTAACTGTGCATCAAAATGATGAAAAGTTAATGCAAGCATGGAAATCAAAGGATGAATTTTTGAGAGATACGCTCGTAAATTTTCTGATAGCCGGACGCGAGAATTCATTGGGGTGGTTGTTTTGGCTTGTAGCCAAGAATCCAGTTGTAGAAGCAAAAATCAGAGAAGAATTAAGCAGTTTATCGCCGAAAAAACGCGACAAAATAGAGGTGTTTGAATTGGAGGAGGTGAACAAGTTGGTGTATTTGCATGGAGCAATATGCGAAACCCTAAGGCTTTATCCACCGGTAATGTATGAGCATAAGAAACCTCTTCAGTCCGATATTCTTCCGAGCGGGCATTACGTAGATCCGAAAATGGAAATTTTATTGTCCGGTTACGTGATGGGTAGAATGAAATCAATATGGGGAGATGATTGTTTGGAATTCAAGCCAGAAAGATGGATTTCAATGGAAGATGGGAGGCTCATTCAACACTCACCATACAAGTTTCTAGCATTTAATGCAGGAGCAAGGACTTGCTTGGGAAAAGATACTGCAATCTATGAAATGAAGGCGATGGCTTCTGTTGTGTTTCATAATTATGATATTCAGCTAGTAGAAGAACATCATGTGGTTCCTAATTGTTCTTCTATTATTCTTCATATCAAGCATGGTATGATGGCTAAGATAAGTAGACGACGGATGTGAGCATCTCTACATATAATTTCTAGTTCGAGTTCGTGTTCGTGTTCGTGTTCGAGCTCAAGTTCGAGTTTGTATGCTATAGATAATTGTTATCCCCTCTATTTCCAAATTGATAGACTGTATTTTTATTGTGTTTTCATTATGAATTATCAACAATCATTTATCATATAATTGTGTAAAATATTTAATTAATTTTATTTTAATGTATTAAGGAGTTATTTGAGAAGCAAATTTGCATTGATGATCTAAAAATACACAAGTATTCTAGGCTCAAATACATATGCTGTAAAATCTTAAGAAGCAGATGTATAAAAACTAATAATATCCACATAACAATTCCATATTGCACCTTTATGTCCTTCAAAAGTCCCAATTTCAGTCTCCCCGTTAGGAGTTTGAAAGTGAATAATTAATAGTTTATCATCAAAATAATGTAAGAATTTGGGTTAAATATTTTTGTTTCGCTCAAAGGCAAAAGGTACAAAAAAACCCTCGTAATTTTTACAAAAGTACAAATCAGCCCTTTTACTTTTTTGGACATAATTAAACCCTCTTTATTTTCAAATAGAACAAATAACCCCTTTCGTCCAAAACCATTAGAAACACTCGTTCGTGGTCGACATATCTCATAATCATATAGGAAAAAAGGTCAAAAATAATTTTAATATTTAAAATATTTATCGAAAATTTGAGGGGATAAGTGTCCTAAAAGTAAAGTAAAAGGGTTTATTTGTTCGATTTTAAAACAAAGAGGATTTAATTGTTCAATTATAAAAATATATGAAGGCTTAATTGTGCCCAAAAAAAATAAAAGGACTCATTGGTACTTTTATAATAACTATAAGAGTTTTTTTGTACCTTCTATCATCACCAAATTATAATTTTTTCTCGCAAAACGGTTTTCGAACTATCAAATACTATAAAACAATTACCGAAATTTAATTTCTATTACACTTGAAGGGTTGGCCCAGTTGGCCAATCTCTAATGATATGTGTATAAGGTTGAAGGTTCGACCCTCAATATTCACGGTCAGTGTGTCTATTTAAAAAATATTTAACATTAACTCCCGCTAACCATTAGAGTAGACTATCTCTGATAAAAAAAAATTAATTTCTATTCTAACGGCAGGTCACTCTCTTATATATGTCAAGCCAAAATATGCTATGTTGACTGAGGCTTGCTGCTTAGTTGTACAACTTTTACGCCACATCAGCCTTGTTAACTATAATATCACAAAATCAACTTTAATTACTTTTTTATTGTTTTATTACTAACATTACCTATATGATTCATAAAAAAATACATTATGTAAATGAAAAATTCTAAGGTGAACCATCATATATATCAAGGATATTAAACTCTCTGGGTCACTCAAGTTTTAGAAAATTTCAAAAAAGTCATTAAAGTCAATTTTTTTATAAAATGGTCACTGAATTATACCTTTTATTATAAAAGGATTCACCCATATAAAACGACGTAAAAACCTAACATTTCTGCTTACGTGGCAATGCCAGAATTGCAAAAAGTAACATAGTTCAGTGACCTTTTTGTAATTAAAAGAATAATTTAATAATTTTTTTGTAGTTCACAAAAAATTTAGTGTTCTTTTCGTAATAATAGAAATATTTTTGTAATAAAAGGTATAGTTCAGTGACCACTTTGTAAGAAAATTAACTTTAATGACCTTTTTGAAATTTCTTGAGACTTGAGTGACCCAAGGAGTTTAATATCCTATATATCAATTTCTCTAAATTAAATCCTTTTCCAAAACCAAAATAAAATTAAATTTCCTTACAACAGTTATTACAGTAGGTGAATGCAATTACAAGATAAGACCCACCTTCTTCATTTGAGTACTATTTTACTGTAAAATTTGTAGTAAAAAATTGAAGTCATGATCTTTACCTTACAAAAATTTCATATTGATATTTCAAATATGTTTCATGTTTTTTTCTTTGACAAGGACCTTACAGCGCCATGCATATTTCCTACAATGAACCAACAATTACTTATTATCATTTTAAATTGCATGCAAAGAATAAATATTTTTGTGTAAGCAATTTATTGGTAGAAAAATAATTCCTTATGCCAAAATAAGGAATATATGCATTTATATGTTTAATAATGTCAACTTCTAATATTTAAAAACAGTTATGTTTACAAATTAGACGACATTATCTTATATAAAATTAGTTAAATACTAAAACAGATTCCAACTACCCAATTTCTGAACAAATTTGAATTTTTATACGTAAACTCACTACCATATTTCATTACAATTAATACACTGCATTAAAATATGGGATCATGTGTTTTAAAGTAAACAACACTGTGTGCTTAAAAGTACCATAATGAAGTAGTAGGGCATAAGAAATTTATAATGTATTTAATCCTAGACCCATAGGACATTGTTGTTATACCTACTGCTCTTACAAAATTACCAAAAAAATTGAATTTCGACATAATTGCCAACTACTTTGTTTTATCTCCAAAACCAGGTGATCTCCGGTCCCCGGACTGTGTTTTTGATGCGGAAATGGATCCAAAAGTTGGATAGTGGAGCCCTGCAAAAGTTGGAGGTGTGCGATTTACGCGATTTTGCGTCTAATTTTATTTAAAACATGCCTGCGATTGATATACATATGCTGTAGTTGGATCTCCTATATCTGCGTCTGCGCTGTTGTTGGATTTTCTGTACCAAGATCTGCATGCATCTGCCGTAGCCGGGTCCGCATGCTGTTCATGTCAAATACTTATTAAACATAAGAAACAAATGCACAAACGCAACACTTAACTCTAAGTATTATATGAATGATATAAGTGAATAATTTATGGAGTCTAAAAATGCATAAACATAACATAATTTATAATTAAACTCCTAAATTTAACTTCTTATAGCAAGCAAAGTCTGAAGTCTGAATAATTGAGTAGCTATTGCACAAGGAATTTAAATTTGTCATAATGGTTTACATTTTAAAATGTAGAATGTCTAATTTAATTTAGAAAAAACCCAGTTTCAGGTCTTTAAACTATACCTGTTTTGTTTATCTGGTCTTTAAACTATATATTTTTTGTTCTTATCTGGTCCTTCAATTTAGCGAAAAAGCATTTTTCAATCACTAAGTGCCAAAAATGATGCCGTATAGTGTATCAATTTGCATTTTTAAAAATAACGAAACAACGTCTTTTTTACCGTTCAGAGATTTATAAATGCGTTTTCGCTTAGCTGAAGGACCAAATAAGGACAAAAAAATAGTTTAAGGATCAGATAAACAAAACATGTATATATAGTTTAGGAACCTGAGAATGGATTATTCCTTAAATTTATAATGGTTGACATTTGAAATGAGCAAATAAATTTTGAATGCTTAGAATGAAGTGTTAGTGGTTGTGTTTTTAAGGTTTTGCACAAGGTTATTTAAAATCCAAATTTTCACATGAAAAGTTTAAACAAATAAACTTTGTGTTTATACGTGAAAAAGCATTATAGGCTCATAATTATGTTAAAGCCTCTCCTTTCCTCCTCTAAAATAGGTTTAGATGTTGGCGTGGAGGCCGTATATCGAGTGGACTTGTTCTGATACTCAAATAAACGTTTACTACCTGTAATTATTTTTAAATAATTAATAATATTTTTTTCTTGAAGAGTCTACATTTTGACAAGTAGAAAATATTCTTAGTTGAAGTCTTAAAATTCGGAACAAATTTTGACTAAGCATTACACGTTTAAATCATGTTTGATTTACTAATCCACTATATTCTACCTTGAAAATTTCGTATATGCTATTTGATATGATTGTTATCGCTACTGATGGCGATAAGAATGACGCACCACCTACTCCTGCTATTACCAGTGGTCTACCTCCACCAACCATGTTTGTTGTTGTTCCCTATGGGAAGCCATTCTTAAACATATAGAAGATCCAAGTCTTTGATGGAGAGAATTTCAAATGCTGGGAGGAACTAGTCTTCACCATTCTTAAAATGGAAAATGTTGCTTCGGCTCTTATCGATCCAAAGGTTTGCAGGCACACTTGTAGACACCTATTTTTCGGACAGATAAAAAGTGATAAGAAACTGAAGCGTCTAATGATGATTTCTAGAAAAATCCGTATGGATGACGAGCTTTCGATTTGTTTGCTAGAATCTAAGTAGGCGTAATCTGTGCACAGTTGCAAACTTGGAGGATTAAAACGTAATTAGGCGTAATTAGCCATAAAAATCCAAAAGAAATTATAATTTAAGTCTAGAAATTGGACTAATTGCTATATCTTAGAAGTTTATGGGCCAATTTGCAAGTTTGACGGACTGAAATTGACCATGACCTAACCTATAGGGCCCAAGGAACCTTTTTTAACACTCTCGGGCACCAAAATACACTTTTAGCACTCTTTTATTTGGCCATTAAGCTTTAATACGAGTTTAATTAAAACAATATTGTTTTTAACTAATCCTAATACCTAAAGGCTTATCACTTCACAATCTTTCAATCCTAGAAGATTCTACAATATTCTAAAAGATTATAGGGAACCCTAGGTCACCAATTCCCCTATAAATACAGCCTTAAGCCAACCTGGCTAAAGGTGGCACGAAAACCCTAAATCAATAAGCAAAATTCAGCCACTACCATTAGACTAGCCATAGCCGAAAATCACAACACGCTCACACACAAAAATCCAGTCCTGAAACACACTAGTAAGTGTTAATTCTCCAAGAACGCAGCGCAAGCACCAGATTCGAAGCCGGATTTCGCATCCACTTCGTTGGCAAACGAGTCAAGGACTCAGACTGGTAATTTTGAGGACCCTCTTATTATGTTCCTTTGATTTTTCATAAATATATGTGTAATTGCCATAATTGCTGAATTTGTATGATTTAGGATGCATGTTTAGGTCTTTTCATTACTTTTTGCCATTAAAATTGCCATATTGGCTAAATTCAATAATTGCCATGAAATCATTGATAGACATGTTAAATTTATGTAATTAATCATGTTTAAACTCAAACATATAAATCCAGTTAATTTATAGATCTTAAAATGCATGTTTCTAGAAGATTTTAACTCTTTTTACCATGAAAACTCAACTTTCGCACTTGCTGCCAAAAAAATATTTTCTTTTAAATGAGCTTTAAACACTCTGATTATGCCATATTTGAATTCTTTGTTCGATTTAATGCATTTTGACTACTTTTTCATGAGAAACGGAGTTGAAACGAGTGAGAACGAAGCAAAACGACCTCTGAATCTGCCGACGAACTGTTGCGCCGCCACTGTAACCGGCGGCGCCGCCAAAACAAACTGGCAGCGCCACCACCTTGTCCTGCTTGCGCCGCCACATAAAATTGGTGCTGCGTTCTTCATCCTCAGCTTCCCAGAATCACTTTCTAGATCCTTCGAGCTTCCATCCAGACTTCCAAACGCGTTTTCGGGCTCATCCGCACTCTGAATTAGGCTCAGTTTGATTCTAAATATATTTTGTTAGTTGTAGGACCTGTTTGTAATAGTAAATGGGCTTAATCCGATGTTTTTAGGGCCTCGAAGCCCGCTATTGTAATCTGCCCAGTTAACCGGGCCCATCAAATCAAATCCGATGTGACCAGCAACTTCCAAAACAAAATTCGGGTTCAACCGGACTCCAAATCAACTCCAGTTTGAACCCGTGGTTTCGTATCGACGAGCTGGTCAATTTCCGTGTTTTGACCGAGAGCCGAATCCGACCGGACCAACGGTCAAATCGAGCCGAGTGCCAGACACTCAAAGTCAACGATGTTGAAAAGTATGTTTAACCTTGTATGTATATCCAACTGGCCCTAAGTATGCTGATAATGTTTATCGCTTTCCAAAAGCAATCTAAATCAAATAATAACCAGTTAAAGAAATAATCTCCTAAAAGTGGCCCATTAATACAATTCCAGCCCATCACTAAGACATCGTAGGACTAATACAAAAACGTAGTAACGGTTGTGTAGGTTTTTCAAGACTCACCTAATAAAATCAATCAATCACACTTATACATCCGATTTTAGGCTTTGTGCATTTAATCAATCTAGACCAGCCAGACTTTTGCTATTTACTAGAAACCTCTAAGGTTAGATGTATGCTTAGAAGTACCTGCTACTTGCCTCAAATGCCAGTCCAGATCGAGTCAAATGCTTGTCAAACGTGTTTACTGCTTTCATACATGTTTATTTACAGCTTTCATATCCTGTATATTGTATATACTGTTGAGATGAGATATAATACGAATATGTCCAGTAAATAAAGCTGCTAACAGATAAGCCAAGCACAAGAGTCTTGGGGAGGTCCATGAACCCTAAGTCTTTGGTCTGATGCATGATAGTCTTACCGGAGGCAAGTAAGGCTATCTAGTCGGTTAAAAGGCATTTCCTAGTTGAACTAGGCGGCGACTCTATTTTTCAAACCATTTCCAGATCGAGAAGTCAGCCATAAGCCTAAGGCGAAAGGCCCCCGAACCCCGTTCCGCTCAAAGTGGCGACTCCACTAGGGATTAAAAAAACTATTTTTAAAACATAAACATAAAAACATTTTCAAAATTGTTTTAAAAAATGGTTGCCATTGACCTAAATGGAATGGCTTGCGCCTTATCAATCATCGGCTTTATTTTTTAGACATATTCACACCTGTTGCATTGCATTAGAAATTTCTCTTCTCATCTACTCTCTAGGAGTCCTTATCCAGCCCTAATACTCATAGTCGTTCTCATGCTCTGACTCTGCACTCCATTGCCTAGAACGTCTTATGCGGAGCAGTATTACTCACAGCCACGTTCCTCGGTCGCTTGTACTCGTGATTGAGGAGACCTATCAAAGGTATATCTGTATGTGGGAGGCTTAAACTGGTTACTACGAAAACCCAATGACTCAGCCCACATGCATTCCAGCTTAGACACTGCCCTCTAGGAAAATACCCAATATAATGTCTGTATTTGAGGCATGCTGTCAATGTAATGATTCTAAATCCAATGTTTCAAAAACTACTATTTCAATCTTAGTCTTGTGTCCGGCCTAAAAAACTTTTCCAATTTCAAAACTAGATTTTCAAAACTTCCTGTTGGGCCAGACCTAAAAGTATAAATTTGATCAAGTGAAACTCATATGCTTGATCAAACCTCCAATAACCAGTTTAGTAGAAACTCCTTTCACTAGATACAGCCGCAATAAATCAAATTCCAGATTTCAAAATGGACTTCCACGTCCGCCCTACATGCTTTCAACTCCATCTAGAAAGGGATTTAGAGTCATTACATCGACAAATGTTGTCTATCTGCTTTAGAACTGCTAGAAGAGAGCATTTGCAGGAACGTTGACTCTTGCATTGCGATGCGAGGGTCCAGACAAAAATTCCTAGGAATAAACCTCGCCCGGAACATGTGTGTGGGAGAAATAAGGTTGGAAGGAACAATGTGCCTCTGTGATATCAAACTGTTCTATGTGCCAAACTTGCTATGTGCTACGTGTTAAAAACTAACCCCTGTATCACATCTGCATATCATGCATCACATCACACTAACCCCTTGTGGATGCAGCAACATTCATCATGCACTAACCCCTTGTCGTGCAGACATGCTACTGACTGTAAGGGTGAGCAAAAACCGAACCAGACCATGGAAACGAACCGAACCAGACCGAAAAAAATTATGGAGTGGTTAGAATGGTTAAAACGGAGTGATTTGGTTTTTTTTTATATATTTTTGGTTTTCAGTTACGGTTTGGATTTGGGCTTGGTTAACCGAACCGAACCAAAAACCAAATTACTTAAAACTACATCGTTTAAAATAGTAAGGAGGGGTGATTTTGGAATTTCTTACCCTAAAAATGATGCCCTAATTCCTACCCCCAACCCTGCCGCTTCTCATTTCATTTTTCACTCCAACTCAAGCCTTTATACTCTCCTTTTCTCTCTATTCTCTCAACTCAAATACCTAAAACATCCAACCCTAATTTTTACTATCTCAGATTCTCAGTTGTTCCTCACATTTCACTCCCTATCAAATTCGTTCCCTCTTCTCTCTATTTTCTCCTGATTCGTCAAATTTCAATTTTAAAAGTCATTTTTTAAATCCTTTGTCATCTTTTATTGTTCGATGTGAACAGATTAACACGTTTTGAGGTTAGTAGATCGACTGTTATTTATATTTTTCATCTCTTGTTGTTCGAACTATTAAAAGAGCAGGATCTATTGTTATTTATAATTTTTTATCAATAATTGTGATTGTTTTTTATATATAGATCTAATTTTTTTCTTTTATTTTATCATTGTAGATCTGGTATTTCAACAAAATGCTGATATTTATGCGGATTTTGGTTAATTTCAGCATATTTTAGGTATATTTTTGAACATTTGTAATTTTTTTCGAATATTTATTTATTATTTTCTAATTATAAGGACTGTTTATAATTAATATTTGGTTTTTAACTTTTACAGGAGGTTCCTTTAATACTCTAGAGTTTAAGGCAGATTTTGATTCATTTTTAGGTATTTTTAAGGTAATCTGTTTAATTTCTTGTTTGTTTTGATATTTATTTGTTTTACATTAAATGGCTTGATTACAACTTATTTCTATTTGTAACATTTGCACGAGGTTTTTTTTTGTTGGTCTTCATTGTTGGTCTTCATTCTTACCATCTATGATTTTATGCAGTGAAAAATACAAATTTTGTGTTGGTTCGTTGGTTTTTATTTAGAGGAATTGATTAAATTTGTGAAACAATTTATTGAACATCAATGAATATAATTAAACCATATTGTCGTCTATGTAATTATAATTCTTTTTATTTAGAGTTTTGATTAAAAGTTTTATGTGTTTTTTATTTTGGTTAACCAACCGAACCGAACCGCAAAAGTCGATATTTCGGTTAACCGAACCGCAAAAACAGCAAAAACCGCAGACCATTTTACTGAAATTTGGATTTGATTTGCATAGGTTGGTTTGGTTTGGATCGGCATATTTGTAAACTGAACCGAACCAAACCGAGCTCGGTCAGTCTGACTGCTCTATCCAGTACCCAGTCAACATCCAGAATGTCAAGCATTCAGTCCAACAAATCATATCGGTCCTACCATGACCCCAAAATCGGCAACTCATACATCCGACAGACAAGAAAAACAGTTCTACTACGACTCCAGAATCAGCAACCCGGACAGCCCACAGATCAGAAGAACGTTTTTACCAGGCCTTCCACGACTCCAGTGTACAATCAGAATGGGCTTCCGACCTCCTATAGAATCAGAACGGGCTTCCGGCCTCCTATAGATTCAGATTAGGCTCCGCCCTCTTACATAATCAGAACGGGCTTCCGGCATGCTACAAAGTCAAAACGAGCTTCCGGCCTCCCACATGATCAAAGTAGGTCTTCCACGACTCCAGAATCAGTAACCCAGAACAACTAAATCAAAAAGCAAGGGTTTCCACCAGACAAAACAATGGAGGTCTCATCTTTCCAGAGCAACTGAACGGGATAGGAGAAATCTCAGTAAAACCATACGGAGTAATAGAAGACTCCATCATCCAAGGCACGCCCATCGATGACCTGCTTAAGAAATCATCCCGGAAAATTGGCCCCATATTTTCCTGTTATAAACTCAGTGTTCTACAACGACGTTAGAAGTGAGATGAATTACCGCCAGAATCAAATTCGATGTCCATGACATCTCCAGCAAGACGAGCACAGGGATCCACCCCAAGTCTCAGGCTTCCGGAGATCTGTTTTTCCTAAACAATTTATCGTTCCAGTTTTATTCAATTTCTACATTTAAATATTATTAAACAATTTTATAACGCATTTAAGTTCTAGAGTCAATAGTGAAATCTATCATATGCATTTATGTGATGTCTCGATCAACAGGAATATTCTCTTCAATCACCATATGTGCATAAGTGATAGAATCGAGCTGTATATAAACCAACATATTCAATGTTCGGTACAGGAAAACGATAAAATCAAAGTCCAGAGATAATTATGTTTCATAAGAACCTCTTGGCCAAAAAATAGGGCAAAAGCAAAAGGCGGGACTGGAAGTCAGATTTAAATTCAAAAAAAAAAGTGAAAAGAAATTTCTTCCCTACCAATGGTGTAAAGCACCCGAGCGCACAGACAAATATAAAAATCCTCCTAGGTATTGTTGCAAGAGAGAGGAAAAATAGCCAATCCTAAAAATTGATAGGAGTAAAATACTCCTATGTCTCTAAGTATTTTTCGTGTGCTTTTACATGTCTTATCACGTTTTTCGGTTGCTTTGTAAACCTTATTGCGTGTGTGTATGTTGTAGGAAAAATGGAACAAAACATAGTCTTTTTGGGATAAAGAAGGAAGACTCATCGAATCGGAAATCAAGCGAATTCTTGGAGCATTTCTTAGAGAAAAATCCCCCTCTCAGCAGGAGGGCTCAATTGAGCTCCCCCTTTAATGAAGGACTCGATCGAGCCCTAGCCTTGGAAGAACAAAGGAGGCCTTCGGCCTTGGGGCTCGATCGAGCCCCTCTGGGTTAAATGAAGGGCTCGATCGAGCCCTTCTGTTATAACACATGGGAGTTGCATTTTTAGAGCTCTAGACAAGAGGAGGCCCACTTCCGGATTTGGCCCAATACACCTATTGTACTAAGAGTTTTATTTTCTCTTTTGTAAGCCATATATAAGGCCTTTTATCTCTATTTTAGGGCAAACAACACCATTTAAATTTTGAATATTCCCTTTGTTTTAAGTAATTTCTAGGGCTTTAAGCCATCTTCTCTAAGTGACATTTACACCATTTTTGAATGCTTAAGTTATTTATTGAAGATTGATTCTCCATTATTATTGAAGCTTTATCTTTATTAAATGATTATTGTTGGATTTCTATAAAGGTAATTAATTCTATCACTTTAATGCTTTATTATTCTTATTGAGTGATTGTTATTGACTTAGCAATGGTTGGCTAAGCCCCTTTATTTGGGGGTTGAAATGAAGTTTAGTTAAATGCATGATTGGGTTAGGGTTTAGGCTTATTGTTGTTCTAATTGATATTCTTAATGCTTGTTTTAGATTAGCTACCTAAAGCATGATTCTAGGTTGGTTAACACTTTGAGAGAAGGTTAATTGATTGGATACACTGATTAGGATCCTAATTGATGATACCATGAGAGTGGGTTAGAGATTAGGAAACCTTAGAGTTGATTGTTAATCACTAATTGGCATGTTTGGTGCAACGAGAGTGGATTAGGCTTGGTTAGCCGATTTCTTTGTGGTTTTGTAACTCTTTGAGGCTTGAGAGAGCGACATTTATGCTTTACGAACACTCGGTTCACGTTTTGTAGCCTTAGACCCGATTCTCAAGATTGCATGACCTAGGTGGAATTTTGACCTCCAAATCCCTTTATCATTTGAATTCTTGTTAATTATCAATCACTTTTGTCTTTTATAATTGTTAGTTATTTAATTGATACTCAAAACCTATCTCCTTTTGTTGCTAAACGAATTGAATTTCACAATTAATTTCGCTCACTTTAAACCTCTCATCTTCGTGGGATAGATTCCGTACTTTCAGATTATTACAAGTTGGTAGGTAAAATTGCGAACAAAGGATCTTTTTATCCCCCGAACTTGGCGCAAACTATCAAAAACGCCCAAATTAGCAAAACGGGATCACTTTTACCCTGAACTTGTCGAATTTGGTACAAAAGCCTCCCTCCCCACTCTCACCTAAGAGAGTGAGGCACACTCTTTGGTTTTAGAGGTGGTTTTTTTTTCCTAAGTGGTTTTTAATGGCGAAATACTTAAAATGATCCTAATTTTTTTAATATTTTATAAATTAGTCCCTAATAATTAAAAAAATAATTTAATTTTAAATTCTTATACATCAAAAATAAATTAACTAAAAATATGAAGGACTTTTTCATACTTTTTTACAAAATAATTTTAATTGTTTTTTAAATTATAATCAGCAGCTGCCGGAAATCTTTTCCGGCAGCTGCTGAGTTCATCTCAGTTCGTCTCTCACAGAGATGACCGGAGTTCGTCTCTGCGAGAGACGAATCTGGTCGTCTCTGTGAGAGACGATCCCGGTTCGTCTATGAGAGACAAACCCGGTTCGTCTCTGAGAGACAAACCCGGTTCGTCTCTCAGAGAGACGAACATCAGAGACGAACCCAGTTCGTCTCTGAACCCATTTCTTCTCTCATAAGAGACAAACCCAGTTCGTCTCTGTGAGACGAACCGACTCGAACCCAGATCTGGGTTCGCTGGAGAAATTTAAATGGGTGGCGGGTGGTTTTCGGGCGGTTGTTGTTGGGTTTGGCGGTGGTTGATGAATTTTGGATGGTGGTTGGTAGAGGTGGAGGAAGACGGATAGCGGCGGCGGTGCTGTAAAACAAAAACCGATGAATTTATCGTTTTTAAAATTTAAATTAAAGATTTAATTAAAATAGATTAATTAGGGTTAAATATTTCATTACATTAAGTTAATTAGGGTTAATTGGAGTTAATTAGGGTTAATTAGAGTAAAATTAGAATCTCACTCTCCAATTAGAGTGCCACATCAGCATAGGGGTGTTTTTGAAACGGTTTTGCGAAGTTCAGGGTAAAAGTGATCCGGTTTTGCTAATTTGGACGTTTTTGATACTTTGTGCCAAGTTCGGGGGTAAAGTGATCCTTTGTTCGTAAAATTTCCAACAAAAATCCACTAGGACTGATTGACGATAGGGGTATGACCGCTTGAAACAGAAAATATCTTAAGTAACGTACTGGACGTTGAATGAGTTGGTAATACAGATCTTCTATCAATCATGCACATTGCTTATTGACCAGCATATATTCTCAGAAAGTACAGACAAAAGACCATAAATCTAAAAACATAGATTTATGAGACAATGGAACAAAGCTTCTATGTTAAAATCCAAAATTCAAAATTTTATACATCTCTTCCCGAATAACACTGTGAACGCACATAAATTATCATAGGAACTACAGATCTTTCCGTCCAAAGCCAGACTAGAGAGTCCAGAATGAACAAAGCAAGAGCAAGACTCTTCATATAACCATACAGTCCCCCAAATGAAAAACTGAATGCTTCGATGAGGGAGCATTGCCGAGTTTACAACATACAAGCTCAGGAAAATGAAAAATGGGGCCAATTTTTGCAAATTTTGACACCCCGAGCAGGCCCAGAAATCCCAATAATCAGAGTGTACCAGAAATTTGATGGGTAACAAGCCTCTACTTTAAAAGGACATAGATAGCAGGGGGCATCAAACTCCTTCATTAATAAACAACAGGGGGCAAAAGACTTCCTCAGCCAGATAACATGGGGCATAAGACTTCCTCAAACAGACAGAAAGGGGGCAGAAGACTTCCTCAGCGAGACAGTAAGGTGCAGAAGACTTCTTCAGCCAGACAATCAAGGTGGCAGAAGACTTCCTCAGCTAGAAAGCAGGGGGCAGAAGACTTCCTCAGCCGGACAGCAGGGGC
The DNA here is from genome assembly GCF_937616625.2 of Mercurialis annua. NCBI lineage: Eukaryota > Viridiplantae > Streptophyta > Magnoliopsida > Malpighiales > Euphorbiaceae > Mercurialis > Mercurialis annua. The sequence continues at coordinate 10,938,071 of NC_065577.1, forward strand.
AGAAGACTTCCTTAGCCAGACAGAAAGGGGGCATAAGAACTCACCACCATCCAGATTTGGAGACTTAAGGTCCCCACCACTTTAGAAGTACAACAGGACTGGCACCATGTTGCCACTATCTAGAGACGGAAATCTAGAAAGAAAAGGGAGTATTAGAGTCCCCACAGCAGGCTTCCGGCCTCTTATAGAATCAACGCATGCCTAAACGCTCCCACAAGCAGGATACACCTCAAGAACTACATGCTACAAGCCTTTACAACCCGGAACATGCACTATGCCACTACTATCCTGAGATGGAATCCGGATAGTTGGGGGCATCGAAACCCTTGTCACGGGTTTATCCGGATACCACGGGGTATCCAAGACCTCAGGAAAGGCGTCGGGCCTCCTACCCCCTAGATGAAATCAAGACGGGCTTTCGGCCCCCTTACCCTATAAGCATGCAGAAAAGGCGCCTGGCCTTCCTCCAAGAGACAAGACGGGTCGCCGACCTCATACCTCCAAGAGCACCCAAGACAGGCGTCGGGCCTCTTCCCTAGAATCAAGACAGGAGTATCTAAGCACAGGCATGATGCCTCTACTATCCTAAGACAAAAATCCGGATAGTAGGGGGCATTAGACCCCTCCCTATGAATAAGCTACTACACATCAAGGGGCATCGGTTATGGGACTAAGGCCTCCCACGACTCAAACAGTTATAAGACTACGAGCTTCCAATTATGACAACATCACAGTATTATAGCTTTCCATTAGTTAAAAATCTCGGGACTATGGATTCCCATTATTCAAGTACTCATGAACAACGGGTTCCCACAATTCAAGCTACGGGACTAGGGCTTCCCACCAGCAAGACAATAGGAAGGGCAGAAGATTTCCTCAATCAAACAGTGTGGGACTACGGCTTCCCACGATCCAAACATAATAGGACTACAGGTTCCCACTGTTCATATACCTAGGGACTACAGACTCCCAATTATGAGAACATCTCGGGACTAAGGCTTCTCACAATCGTTAGGGGACTACATGTTCCCAATCATGGAAACATCTTGGGATCAAGGGTTCTCACAATTCAATCATCGCGGGACTACGGGTTCCCAATCATGACAACATCTCAAGACCGAGGCTTCCCACAATTCGATCATCACAGGACTACAAGCTCCTAAACACAACAGAAGACGAAGAATCAGATCAGTTTTTGGAAACCAAGAATTTAAAGAAGACATATAGCACGCGAAGTGACGATGAAGTTCAGCAAGAAAAGTATCCATACGTAGGAAACGATGTACTTACATACAAGAAGGCACTACAAAGGACAAAATTCAACTTATCAGAATACCAGTTCTACACCAGGGTCTCAAAATCTCCATCATCGCCACCCGAGAACTCATCTTCAGCATCGTCGTCGCGTCCAGCCTGCACACTGTTAGAAGAAGAAGCAGGGTCTCTACGACCACCACGGGCTCCAAGTCCACGATCGCCGAAATGGAAGTCACATCAGCAACCGTCAGGAAACCCAATGGAATATCAGCTCCACTATTAGCAAGAACCAGCTCCGCCCTCTGCAACCTACGACCCATATCGTCTATGCAGCACTGCAAGAAAACAGAGAGCTCCACTATCATATTGCATTCTCGCAATTTTACTCTCATCTGTGCAGATTCGGTACATATATGATCTCTCCAGGAACAACGGGTCACAGCCTCCATCCCATTCTAGAACTAGCAGGTGCCAGCCCTCTATCTTCAAAAGCCACCGCCAGAATCAGCATCAATCAAGCCTACACCGTCCGGAAACGCATAGAGTAGACAACCTACAGGCTAGACGGCGGGCCACCGTGCAAGGAACTACTCTATTTGGGAACAATAATCTCTGAACCTCCATCGCACCCAAGAATGAGGAAAAGGCGCCAACCCTATTCTAACATCAAAACAAGCATCAAATATCAACTTCAAAAGTAAAAGACCGGGGGTAATCAGGTCTCCACCAATCAGAGAACCGGGGGCATCATGTCTCCAACAAACAAAGAACCGGGGGCATCATGTCTCCACCAACCAGAGAACCGGAGGCATCATGTCTCCACCAGCCAAAGAATAGAGCGCATCAAGTCTCCAACATTAGAAGAACCGGGGGCATCGGGTTTCCACCGGCCAGAACTCAGAGGGCATCACGTCTCCACCAGCCAAAAGTTAGGGGCATCCGGTCTCTACCAGCCAGAAGTCAAGAAATAAAAGTTCCCACGAGACAGGAACGCGAATATATATTCAGAATACACATTGTCAAGGCAATATGACATCTACAATACAAGAACGTACAATCAACACGCCGGAGTTCCACCCCTATGACAACAACTCAGGGTCGCCATCCTATCTCCCAGAGAGCGCATTAGCATAGTTGGGAACCTGAAGCCCCCACACGCCAACCTGAGGCAACTTACCTAGAAAACGGGATAACACTGGATCATCCAAGTAGCTTCGTCAGGGAGCAAGTACAAACTCAGCCACCGGATAACCTTTGTGGTCCGAACGAAAGGCAAACATCACAACATCCCTACCACAGAGCATCAACGGGGGCGGTTTACTGGGAAACACACGAACAGAGGGTCCAACACATCAATGGAGCATTGCGCCCACCGAAGAACCAAGATCGGAAATTTGGAGTGTGCATCAAATAACGCATACCCGGTCTCTCGGTAATACCCTGCAGCTAGCGAAGCTAAGTCTCCTCGAAAGGATGTTCCGCGACGTATGGATCTGCAAAATACTCCAGGTAAGTATCCAAGTAAAATACATTTTAAACACTCTCTAGGTAAGTATACAAGTAGAAGCCCTTTGCAACGTTCATTTATTGCAGCCAACAAGTTGTTGACACTTCAGTAGAGGACCGTTGAGATATTTCCCCAAAGAGACGTTCGCGGGCACGAACTATGCCTGTCATGTCTACATTTGGAAAACTGATTTTGTTGCTTTTTGCTTCACACATAAAGAGTAACGAGAAGAATTGCTTGGAGGTCTATATATACCATACTGTTGTGTATGAGAAAGAGTTGACAACCTAAGCTTTAAACCTCTCAAGCAATCTTCAATTCTTGTGTGAAAAAACCTTATTGTTTATTGGTTTAAGAGTGAACCCTTGAAACTCTTGTAGTTGCTTGGTTTACAGTTTTGCCTAAAAAAGGTATAGTTAGTTGTTGGTTGTTGGTTTGGGTTGAGCCTTTGAAAACCTAAGTTTGAAGTGAACTTATTAAAACTTCATGTTTAGTGGAACTTCTAGTTTGAGGAAGTTGATATAGGTGAATGTGTTAATCACCGAACCACTATTAATCTTATGTGTTATTCTTCCTCAAACCTTCATTAGATTAGTTGCAATCATTTTTTAATCTGTAAAAGTTTTTAGTGGCAACTATTCAACCCTCCCTTCTAGTGGATATCGGGTTACATTTTGGCCTACCATTCGAAAAAAGGTGCAGAAGTACGTGCAAAGATTTTGTGTTTTCCAAGTTTCTAAAGGGGCGCCAACTAATGCGGGTTTGTACATGCAGCTTCTGGTACCGTCTTAGCCATGGGCGGATGTTAGCATGGATTTTGAGTTGGGATTACGGCGTACGCAGCGAGGGTATGATTCTATCAATATTGTTGTTGATCGTTTTGATCCACTTTATTCCTTGCAAGAAGACTACATATGCTGTTTCAGTTGCACAACTTTTCTTTCTAGAGGTGTACTGTCTTCATTGGTTTCCAACGTCTATCGTGTCGGATATAGATACCCGGTTCATTAGCCATTTAGGCGCAACTTGTGGAAGATGGTGAGCACGCAGTTGAATTTCAGTAGTGCCTACCATCCCCATACTGATGGTCAAAGTGAAGTTGTGAACCATTCGTCGGGCAATTTGCTGCGGTGTTTGGTTGGCACCCATGTGAAGAGTTAGGATCAAAAGTTGTGTTAGGGAGAATAAACTCATAATCATACGGTCAGCCGAAGTACTGGTTTCAGTCCTTTTCAAATAGTTTACTCGCTCACCCCTGAGGGTTTGTTGTGTCTGATGCCATTACAGAGTAATGTCAAGGTGAAGTTGAAAGCGACATATTTTGTGAATGGCTTGCAAGAAGTTCATCAGGCGGTTCAGGCCAACTTACAGCAGGCAAACTCATAATACAAGCAAGTTGCTGATGGAAAGCGGTGTTTTGCTGAGTATGATGTAGGAGATTATGTGTGGGAAGTTCTGAACAGGGAGAAGTTTTTGGTTGGTGATTACAACAAACTTTCTTCTAAGAAGATTGGACCATTGGAGATCATCGAGAAAATCAACCCCAATGCTTATCGTCTAAAGCTGCCTAGCCATATCCGAACGGCTGATGTGTTCAACGTCAAGCATTTCACTTTTTCATGGTGATTCTTCTGATTATGAGGCTGCTACAAATTCGATGTTGAATTTATTCTACCTTGGAGAGAATGATGTGGTTGTGGAGATGAATTTTGAGTTCATGGAGAAAAGGGAACGCAAAGTAGCGTTGTGGCAGTTTTGTAATTCTATCGAAGTTGAAAGTGTGCGATTTGGACGGTTCGGGACTCTAAAATTATTGGAAACGGGCCAATGATCTATGCCTATCAACTTTGCTCATGGCTTACGTCGCTTTTGGGCCGAATTCCATCATATGGGCCTTCAAAATGGCGTTTTTGTGATTTTGGCAATTTTTGAAACTTAAGTTTATTTTGTTTTACACCCAGTTTAGGGTTTTTATTTTGTTTTAGTATTTAAACAATCTTATGAGTTGTTGAACATAATATTTTGTTGTTGTAAGAGAGAATTGTTTGTTTTTTCAAATAGCGGTATTCAATCGAATCAACAACGTTTGATGCCTAGATTCTAGTATTCATCCTTGAATTAATAGAATTTAAAAGTTAATTGCTGGAATTATTTTGTTAATCTACAACTATTAATTATCATTGAATTTATTGGTAACTTCCGCTATATCAGAGTCTAATTAATCAAGCAGCTCAAATGCCCTAATTTTCCTCATCAATGACCCTCCTACAGCTGCATCAATGGTTCCTTTGGTATGCGCATTCGAACAATTTTAGAATGTCTTGATCAAGGTTTCTCTGGTGAGATTATGATGAGGGGTTCCTCTACAATTCTGTATTCCTCTTCAAAGCATCATATAGTGATTCCCCATCATTTTGCTGATAAAGCATGATATATTTTATCAGCTTTGCAGTTTTCTCCATAAAAAATGCTTTGTAAGGAATGCCCTCGCCAAAGTTTCCATGTATTAGTGCCTTCTTTAGGTAACTAAATCCAGACTCTTGTTTTGTCTCTAAGCGAAAATGGGAATAGGCGCAGCCAAACTTCATCCTTGGTCATGTTATTGAGCTTGAAAGTGCTACATACCTTTGGGAAGTTAGAGATGTAAGCGTTTGGATCTTCACTTTGTAGCCCATAAAACTGACAGCGAACCTCTAATAACTAAATGATGCTTTTCTTGATTTCAAAGTTATTAGTATGCACAGGGTGTGCAAAATAACCATGTGCCGTGTTGCCCACATTCAGATGGAAGAACTACATCAGGTATAATTCCCTTTGCCTGTTATTTGGCCTATGCTGATTCTTCCCTTGAGAGATTGCTCTGTCATCCCTATCATTATTGATGATATCAGGTGGATTAGCTCATCCTTCCGCCATATTTGTGTTCTTTTGAATATATTTTCTGACGCTTCTCTCTAAAGTGGTGAGATTTGGTTGAAATGATTCTAGGGGTAGTCCATTACATTGTGTATAATGCATACACTACGAGAAGAGTAACTGCAACAACACAAACAACCAAACCCACGTAATAAAATAAGAAAATAGAAGACTAAATCAAGTCGAGCTATCCTAACTTAGATGTTAAAAATATGTTTTCCCTGACAACGGTGCCAAAAACTTGTTAGTGGAAATCTGCAAGTGTACGAATACCAACTTGTGATACAAACTGTGAAGTCCGGATATCGTATCCACAGGAAAAGTTACTAAATACACCCAATTATTATACACAATTGAATAGCTAAAAAGATAATTGAATAAAATCATTGAACTAAATAAACTAAAATAGCAATTATGACTAAAAATAACTAAAGCTGTAATTAAATTGAGGTTTAAACTTATGAGATGGAAATCACTGATTATTAATATCATTATGCTATTAATCTAATGGGTTATGGATTTGTTTTGTCAAATTACGGTTCATACTAATCAATGCACCTATAGCTCTCTCTCTCAAGCCGCTATAGGTAAAATCAGGCAGTAAACAATTAACATGAAAATTACTAAATCTCTTGTTATTAACTCTTATGTTATTAATTATGTTGGTCTATTTTTAATTAGCTCTCTCAAGTGAAAATCAAAACACAAAACAACGAATAAATTGGCGAAATCAATTCCAGCATTCAGAACAATAAACAATAAATAATTATGACAATAACCCATAAATCTAAAGTAATTAAAAACACATAAATCCAATCAATAATCCCCGAGTATGGGTTTATTTACTCATAATCATATAAAACTCAACAATGATATAGATGGAATTAGAAAAACAATAATAAAAATCTCTCTAGAATTGTCATACCTTGATCACTAAACTACCCAACAAAATTGAAAAGAAAATCCAGCAAATAGTGCAATCGAACGAAAAATAAGTAATCTATGCTAAAATTAGGGTTTATGTCTAATGATGATTAACCTTTTAAGTCTAAGGTTGAGTCTAAATTTCGATCTTTGTAAAAGACCCAAAATACCCAGGACTTCGGTCATTTGAATCAAATGTCGCAGGCACAAAGTTGTAAATTTACTGTGTAGGATATAGAGGTGGCGCGACACGCCACAAGATTTTCGAAGGATGCGCGATGTCACCCTCGTCTCTCCTCAATCGTGCCAAGTTTTTTTATTTAGATCTTGTTGTCAAGGCATGCTGGCACGATGTGAAGGTCTTTGCGCGACACGCCAAGTGTTGTTTCGCTCCAAAAACGCTCTGAAACCGCTTTATTACTTCCCAACTCTTCACATAGGTCTAATATTACTCCATTAAGCTCAAAATTCACCAATTTCCATGCATAAACCTAAAACACTTGTACAGAACAATAAGGATTAGAACGAGTTTGATTTCCATGATAAACGGTCAATAAACATATCAAATGGTACCTCGGAAATAGGAGTGTTTTTACTCCTATCACGGACGGGAAGAGATGCTTTGTTGAGTATGAAGTGGGTGATTATGTTTGGGTTATTCTAATTAGGGAGCGATTTTCGGTTGGTGACTGTAACAAGCTGTTTGCCAAAAAGATTAGGCCATTGGAGACCATTCAGATAATTAACCCCAATGCTTACTGTTTGAAGCTGCCTAGCCATATCTAAACGGTCGATGTGTTCAACGTCAATCATTTGATTCCTTTTCATTGTGATTCTTCTGATGATGAAGCTGCTAAAAATTTGAGGTCGAATTATTTCTACCCGGGCGGGAATGATGCGGTTGTAGAGACAGATTTTGAGTTCATAGAGAAAAGAGAGTGCAAATTGGCATGTCGGCAGTTTCATAATTCTGTCAAAAGTTGGAAGTGTGCGATTTGGACGGTTCCTGAGCCTAATCATTGGAAACGGTCCAACTATAGATGATAGTATATTTGCTTATGACCTATGTCGCTTTTGGGCCAAATTTCATCATCTGGGCCTCGAAATGACACTTTTCGATTATGATATATTTATAGTCTTTTAATATTTCGTTTCTTTGTACGCCCAGTTTAGGATTTTCATTTGTTTTAGTGTATTTAAACTATATTATGATTCAATAATAGACAACTTTGATGTCGGTGGGACAATTTTTGTATTTTCTCTAAGTGTCAGTATTCTTTCGAATCAACATTATTTTGATGCTTAGATTCTTGTATTCGTTTTTGAATCAATAGAGTTTATAAGTGTAATTGTTGGTATTCTTGTAATCAACAATTATTAAAAAAAAATTAACAGCTATTAAAATTATTCTTGTTTATTCGTGCCTTCCGCTACATCAAAACTTTACGAACCATGATAAATTAAACACTAGTTTCAGTTGGTCATTGATATTTGGTACGGTTTGTTGGATTTTTTGTAATTTTTGAAATAACACTCTATTTAATGAGGATTTCATCATGAATACTATGGCTCATGTATGGGCTTCAATCAACTGACTCAAGTATTATGATAGCTGAACTATGGGGTATGCTTCTTAGACGATTCAAAAATGGTTGCTACAAGACGATTCAATTGCTACATGAAATTCGACTGATTATTCACTTGAATTGGTCTATTCGGTTCGACCACATCCACATCGAAGGAAACGCGTGTGCCGACTGGCTTGTGAGTGAAGGTTTGAAGACTTATATAGGGTACAATGTCGAATTTTCCTGATGGTCCAATCGAGATTATTAGCGATGACACTAGAGGTGTTTCGTTTCCTCGTATGTGTGACATGTAATGTTTGGTTCTTGGCTTTTACCCTCTCTTTTGATTGAAAAAAAAGAAAAAAATTGTTCACTTTATGTAGACAAAACAGATTTGCAATACACATAAAGATGTTTATTAGCAAATAGACTAATTATTGCATGATATCTTATTAAGATGTTTACAAATTATTTGCTACAATGAAAAACTCCGCTTTATTCTTTCTTTGTACAAGAAATGAATTATACGTACAATTCACCAACTAAATCTTATGTATTGCCCTTTTCTACTTTTTCTACTCTGAATTTTATTCACATTTCTCTTCACAGGAACGATGATTATTGCACCAATTCGTTCCAAATCCGCTTCCTCTCCATTAAAGAAACTCAACAAACAAGAAAATACGTATACAAGATCTCTGTTCACTCAATCCATTTGTATTTGCAGACTTCTCAAACAAATTGAACAACACTTTTGGTATAGAAGATATTGATGTTCGTGTATTATAACAAAAAGAAAATTTGATGCAAATATTGAAATTACAAGCAAGAAGAAAGTAATTAAAAAGAATGTGTGCCAAAAAAATTCTAGGACATATTTGTATAGCTTTGTAAGAGAGATTTAGAGGGATTAAAAGGTTTTGAGAATACGAAGTATGCACTTTTAACAAAAGAGTTACCAACGTTTTATTTATAATATTTTAGTGATCCAGCTAAGATTTTTTATAAACGAAAGGTTATCCGCTTATTTTCTATCGGTTTTCGCTTACGTGGCTGTCAGCTTGTTACCGGCTATGACATATGATAACCTTCCATGTATGCAACAACCGATATGAAATGAACGGGTAAAATCCCCATGTAATTAAAAACTTATCTGAAATGAGCGGATAACCTGCCGTTTCTAAAAATATATTAGCTAGGTTATCAAAATAGTATAAATGAAACATCGGTAACCGTTTTGTTACAAGTATATAGTTCAATAACCGCAAAAACATTTAATCCTATTGAGAGAGATAGAGAGGAAAAAGGTAGTGGATTATTCAATTTGAAAATCAAGAAAAGGAAAGGAAGAAATATTTTGCATCAAATTTTCTAAATCCCATTCTCCCCATCTTAAGTTTTCTCCATACCATTGATTTTCATATCCAAACATGTCCTCAACTTTTAAACCATGATGAAGATCATTGTTATTGAAGCAACTATTATTACTTAAGTGGTTGATATTGCTTTTCATGCTAATAATGCTGTTATTAGTTACAGCATTATTATTATTACTTATATTCTTCTTCTCTTCAATAGTACTACTCTCTAGTGGTGGAAGACAAATGTCCCTTTCAAACCCTAATTTATTATCATTCTCCAAAATCCCATAATCACCAAAAATTCCATCTCCAAATATACCAACCTGTGATAAGCATGGAGGCATGTCGAATAAACCGGCTGCTCCGGTGACGTCGAAGCGGCTGTTTTCGAATTGGTGATTTGATGTAGAAGATGAGTCCATGCACATAGTGATTAGGTCATGTTCATGCATGGGCATGATATTTGCAATGACATTTCTTGGCTCTGAAGAATCGCTGTCGTTTGGTGAAGTTGTGGAAGGATTATTGTTCATTTTTAATCTTTTCTTTAATGTGGAATTCCAAAAATTCTTAATTTCATTGTCTGTTCTTCCAGGAAGACGAGCCGCAATTTGAGACCACCTGAAATATTATTATGTTAATTATTTGTTGTATAACAGAGACATGATACTGAGGCATCAAATCAGCTTCAAGTTTTCTAATGCATGGCTTTGCATGGATGCTTTGAAAATGTAATATAAGAGAAATGGTTTCATCAACCAAAAAAAGCCATATAATTTACCTGTAATTTCAATTCTAACTAAAATTTTAAAATCTCTAAATTTAGCCTATTTTTCTACATTAGGCTTTCAAGTGGAGTGTTTTATTCTAATTTAATATAAGAAAAGCCAAACTTTATTATTTATTATTTAATTTTACGAGTTTTATATTCAAACTTCCACCTTGTCATTTAAATAAAAAAAATGTCTTTGGAGGCATTAGTCTAATGATAGATATATTATAACTCAATTTGAAAATCTCATTTATCCCTCCCCACTATAATAAAAATGAAAAAGAATAATAATAAACCATTTTACATTGCCCTAATCAAGGGCGGAACTCCTGTTATCCTAGGGTAGGCTCAGGTCTGAGCAGGGTGGAATTTGTAGCGAATTCAAAATTAGACAAAGGTTAAGCTCAGGCTGAAAATTACCATGAATCCGCAACTGGCCATAATTAAAGATATATATATTATAGATATTCCATGTTGTTAAGATATTGCATCAGTTGCAAATTGCAATATGCTGCTATACATCTTGGATTTTAACTTTGGATGTTTGTGTAAATTTTAATAATCACCAGTAAAGATTATTAGAGCTTAAATATTAAAATGAATTAGAAGAAAAAACTAAAAAAAAACAATTAATTAACTTTTAAAAGCATAGCAGGCTTAGTTTCAATGTTGACGCCGATTTTATGTTTTGAAAATGGCAAGAGATCTAGAAGAGTTGGCTGAATCAAAAATATATTTTTGTTGAAAGGTATAAACAAATCAAAATGGCCATATATATGATAAATTATAACTATATTTAATCCAATTGAAAAGTATATATAACGGGAACTGATCAATTGGCAATGAAGAAAAACTAGCCTTAGAATGTAATGCATACTATGAAATTCAATCAAGGTCATTTATTAGGGTAGAAAATGAAAAATATAGGTAATATATATAGAAATTTCAAGAAATTGAGTTTACTGCATCATCATATCATATCACAATATTCAACAACAACAGTTATTTTACACATTGGTAACCTTTTCTTTATTAGAGATAATAAAGTCATTATTAGCATTTACATTAAAACCATTGTTTATAAGAGATTATAAAACGATTATCAATGGTTCATCTAACCATTTAAATTATTGTATTGAACGGTTGCTTGACGAAGAACGCAGAAGTTTCTATAGTTTTTGATCCTTTCTAATAATAACGAGTCTCGTAAGCCCTTCAAGTTTCCGCAAGCAAAATGGCTTCTTTAAATATAAAGGATTTTATGTAATTTATCTTGAAATTAGTCTCTATATTTATTTATGTAATATATCTTGATGTGTTAATTTGTGCACATGAAAACACAAAAAACAAAAGGACCTAAAATACAACTTTATAATTGATATTAGATAAAACCCTAAAGATAGAGGAGAAGAAAATGAACCTGTTGCCAAGAATAGAATGCAAATGTATAATGAGGTGTTCTTCTTGAGATGAAAAAGCACCTCTCTTAAGATCAGGTCTCAAATAATTAATCCAACGAAGACGACAGCTTTTCCCACATCGAAGCAAACCCGCATTTTTCGCAATGTCACTCCAGCAGCCTTGACCATTTGTTAACATATACTTCATCAGCTTATCATCTTCTTCTGGTGACCATAACCCTTTTCTAACCTTACATAATTTGTTGATGTTCGATCTGTCGCTCCCCATTACGTCGGGTTTTCTCATTTCTTCGTATGTTTTCGATCGATCGATATACGGATAGGTTTAGATCTATAGTGAGGAGTGTTTAGTTTGTATGTTGTTTAATGGAGATAAGAGAAACAACATATATAGCTCAATACAGATTCTTGTCTACACCTTATATATGATGACCTCTCTCTCATATTACTGAATTTTATAGTTTAAAAATAGTCAAACGTTTATGACAAGCATTGGGTAGTCGCTAAATATAAAGCCAAACTTATTTTCGTTCCATGTACTTTCAAATTTTTTATTTATCAAATTCTGTATTTAATTTACTTTTAATTTGTAGTTCCTTTTTTGGACGGAAAAGAAATATGCATTATACTTTGCATGAAGCACATATGATCTAATTTAAATGTCCATCTAACTCAACACGTTGAAAGAGTAGTCCATATTATCAAATAACTTAAAGAGGGAACAGATAAACAAAAATTTATAAATACGAGAGCCTATTAAATAAAACAGCTTGAAGAATGGACCATATAAACAAAAATTCTATATTATAGGGTATTTTGTCATTTTTAATGTGTAAAATATTTACTACTTAACGGCGACTGAGACACACACTCATAATTTCCGTTTATAAAGGGCTCATGAAATAAAAAAACGAGCAATATAAGGACCTAATGAATACTTTAAAAATAGATCAGATAAATAAAAAAAAATTAAAAGTACAAACGTCTTTTAATGGGTTAAGCCAAATTTTTATTTTAGTTTATTTACATCATGATACTTAAATTATTTTTATTAAGAAATTGAACTTCAAATACAATAAAAAATTTCTTATCGTGATTTTAGTTAAAATTAAAATTTATGTGGCAGCAAAAACTTATCACGTCGAAGATAAACTAAAATAAAACGAAGTTTAGTGACTGTAAAAATTAAGTATTGATGTAGTGGAAACGAAATAAATTTATAAACATGTTGATTAATAAAATAATATCATATTACAACTTCTAAAATCTATTGATTTGATTCATAAAAAAAATCTATTGATTTGAATGAATATTAAAATCATGCATCCAAACAATCGTTTATTCAAATAAGATTTCGAAACTAGAAAATAATCGGAAAAATCATTCTTTATTATTCAAAAACTCATTATCAACGTCTTAGGATTACGTATAAATATTTAAGATAAAGAAAATCCAATCCAAAATAAAAAAAAATTACTAACAATAGAAACTTTATTGTCCATTGATCTTTCATCGAACCCGGCTCGGTATTGATACGTACACGCTTGAAGAAACGTTTTTTTTCTTAGTTCAGGGACCAATAAGAGATAAAAATATATGTTAGATTAAGTCATTAATTTAAGAGGGGAATGATGTGGCAAGTTTTGATTCCATATAAACTCAATTGACATGAAATTATTAAAAATATAAGTTAATTTATTAAAATGTAAAAATTAATAGAGAAGGCTTCATGAGATGGTAAGATTGATGATGATTGAGATGGTTGTGGGGTTTGCTTAAAATAAGAAAATGGAGAAATCTAGAGATAGAGAGAGAGAATAATGTTGTTGGTTGATGATATTGGGTAGAGTGGAAAACGGATTGGAGGGGGACCTAGTTCCCTTTCTTCTTGTCTTTGACTCTATTTCTTTGCATTTTTCTTCACTCATAAGCTAATCATGCATTTTCTGTATATCATACACTTCACATTTTGCTTCCACTTCACATAAATCATTATACGAATTTATCTAAATTCAATTATGAAATCCAACTAATCAATTTAGTTTTGTTCGATTTGAAATTAAACAAGATTTTACTTTTAAAGTTTCATTGGATTTTGAAAATAAATAAATTTTGATTTACTTTCGATGCAAATTGAAAAATACTTCGAAGCAAATTGGATTTCATTCGATTTAAAAAGATTGAACCAACGTACATTTATAGTAATCGGTAGTAATCCGTACTCAAGAAGATTGAAATTTATTAATATTAATTTGAAAAAAAAAGTGTATGTTATGTTGCATATTAAAACCTCATTTTACTATAAATGTGTATAAATTTAAAAATATTTATTATACTTTTTTATTAACATTATAGTATGCTTTAGAAATACATGTGGCTTGAGAAAGAGATAAAGTGCAATAAGTACATTTTTTATCCCTAGGGCCAAAAGAAATGGTTGCATATATTGTAGTATGCTTGTCTGTTAGTACATTTGTTATTAATATGTCTCTTACTGTGGACTAACCACCTATAGCTAGCATGTTTTACAAGCAAATTAACTGTTAATTTTTTTATGAGGTTTAACTCAAGTGACTAGGTTTTTATTATTATTTTGATTTCGAAGTTTATCGCCGCTAATTAAAAACTCATTTAGTATAACATATATGTAACAACTAACCTATGGTGTCTCCGAAAAAAACTGCTATTATAAAATATTTAGCACTTATTTTTACGGCAGAAGGAATAAAAAAATCCTTGAAATTTCTTTAAATAATCATTTAAGTCCCTTTTTCATTATTATTGTCATAAAAGTTATCAATCTTTTTTAAAAAACACATACGAGCTCTAATAGATTTGGTGAACAACCTATACATAACAAACCTAATCAAGACAGAAAAAACTTAAAGTTATATTAGAGCTCGTAAAACATAAAAGGACGAAATAAAGAAAAAACCGGTTAGGGACGAAGAAAAAAAAAGAAAAATATAAAAACCTTAAAATAGGTTTTGCCTTAAAACTATCCAAATTAAAGATTTTAGTCGAAATAAAAAAACACAGAAAAAACTTAAAGTTATATCATATGTATTGCAAATCCTTTTCCAAACCTAACCTTCGAATTAATAGATGCCAAGAAGTTTCTCTAGTATGGAAAAATCTAATATCACAGAAAATAGTACAACTATATATCATCAATTAATTACAAGTCATTGTCCAATCCAGACGAGCATTATTATTATTATTATTATAATGTATGGTCTTGGTCAATTCTTGAAACATACAAATGGGTAATACAATTGTTCAAAGATGATCCATTGTTTTGATAGAAACAGCAAGCAGATTTTAGGGGAAATAGAAGTGATGAGGGTGACTCTCAAGTTACTCAAATGCATTATTTGTTTGGAAATTTACATTTACTCCAGGTGTACATATATTATCCATTGAACGATTGACGCAAATTCGAAGTATTTTATTTTGCACTTTATGAACAAATTAACTTTTTTAACTAGCTCATCTAGGATATGCAGTAACCAGTATCTTACTAATAACGTGGGATTAAATTCTTTCCAATACGGTTTCATTTTTTAAAAATTGCAATAGGAGTTTTTCTTATTGCGGAATGGATTTCTTTAAAAATGTATACTGTATTTTATTTTCTGAACTGTAGACTTTTTTTGGTCAATTTTCTAATATGCCATCATAATGTGCCACTTTTTATACGAAAGTTCTGAGTTAAGAGTTTTTTACCACATCTTGTACCTTAATATACATTTTAGTTCATATCTAAACAGATAAAGCATGAATGATTTGTTTATATACGATTTTAAATAATATTTAATTTTATGTTTTAAAATTTTGCAATTCCTTAATTATTTTGCATAATATGTAATTATTGTATTATTGATTTTAATATATATATGAATCTATTTATACTGCATTAAAACGTTTTATAATTTATTTAAATTGTTAAATAAAATTAAACTTGTCATTTTATACGTGTTAACTCAATAACACGTTTAATTATACATGTCCTTGTGTAGTTTGAAACATAAATGTGTCTTTTGATTATGATTATTGATCGTGTCGTGTTCATATTTTGTTTAATTGTGTTTCATATCAGATAGGGCCTGCACATTTGTAAAGAATCAGTTCACCCCCTCAACTTGGTAAGAAATATCAAAAAGGTTCTTTTGGACGTTTTTGGATCAGACATAACCGCAACTTTCGTTTTTTTTTTTGTCAAAAAACCCCTCCCCCACTTTCAGCTAAGCAAGTGCGTTACACTCTCTGAAAAAAATGAAAAAAATTTAAACAAATTCTCAGTATTTTATTTATCTCTTAAATTTTAACAATTTTTAATTTTCAATTATATTTTTATAATTTTAAAACTCCAATAATTTATTTATTTTTTCATAAACAATAAAGGATCTTTTTCTTCTTCTATCCTTCCCCTTCTTTTTCATTCATTCTTCTTCTTCTCTTTCCCTTCTTCTTCTTAAAATTTTCGAAAACTATCTCCACCCGCCACCGTCTCCACCTGCCACGTCTACCTCCATCCACCGTCTACCTCCTCAGGCGAGGAGTTGCTGCTCTCGCCTGAGGAGCAACAGATCTGCTTAGATAAGATATGCATTTTCAGGTGAGGAGCTGCTGCTCTCAACAAGGAGTAACTGCAGCTCCCAACGAGGAACAAAAATCTGCTCCTGAGGAGCAAATTGCTGCTCCTCGGGCAAGGAGCAGCTCCTCGCCTAAGAAGCGGTTTCCGACGGTAAGTTTCACAGGGGTGGCGGCTTCCAGTGGTTTAGAATTAGTTGTTTAAATAAAATAATTAAACTAATTAGGTTTAATTAGAATTTAAATTGTGTTTAATTAAAGTTGTAATTGTGATTAATTAGAATTAATTAGTTTAATTAGCAATCTCACTCTCTTTTTAGGGTGTTTTTGTGTCAGAGGTATGATTTAAGCGAAAAACGCAAGTTGCGGGTTTGTTTGACCCAAAAATATTTAAAATGACTCATTTGACATATCGTGTCAAGTCGAGTGAGTGAATTGATCCTTTATTCCATTATCTATATGAACGAATTGTTAACTGTATCTACATTTAGGAGTGTGTTGAATTAAACAGAAACTAAATTAGGTTAAGTTCGATACTAAAATAATTTAATTTTTTGGTTCAGTTCTGTTTTAGAAAATCGAAAAATATTCATTTCACTTTTGGTATAAATCAAACCACCCTAAAAAATTAAACCATTCGGTTTGATTTGATTTAAAATTTTATAATATTAATTTGGCTTACTTTATAAAAAAAATAGTTTGCTTTTCTTGGGTTTAAACTGACCAAATAGTTGCATTTTCTCAATTTTCTTACGTATAAATTGGAAATGTTTAGTATATACCCGGTTCATCGTTAATTTACGGACTTATCCAGTCAAATGATGGAAAATTGCATATATATTTTTCACAATTTTTTTGTTATTTGATTAATTTGTATCCATTTTTTTTATTTGGATTCATAAATTAATCATAAACCGGGTCTAGGTTAGAATTTTCCTGTATAACAGCTGGATTTTACAAAATCTGTATTATGAGGGTATTGGAAGCAACATATACAAGGTCTGCTTTGTTAAGAAGACAAGAAAGACCACGTAGCCTACAAATAGTTGTTATAACTTGGTAACCAAAATTGCATATCTTTGTCTCTGTCTTTATATGATTATATCCAATATGCAGGGCCAAGGGAGCCGTAATTCCTGTGATATTTTTTTATCAAATTATGACTTGGAAAGCAAAAATAAAGAAAAAGAAATCTCATGAGAAGCATGCAAGTAAAACAAATTGATAAAATAATTAAGGAAGAGGAGGATACAAGCTAAGCTAGCATGCCTATACTTTTTTTATTTTTTCCTTAGTATATAATATATGAGATGTCTTGAACAAGGTTTAAATACTCAAAAAAAAAAGTATGAGATAGCGCATTTTTAAATCTTCTAGAACTGGATAATTATTTTCGAAAGATAAAATTTTAGACTCTGGCTTAGCTGTGATATATATGAATATATTTTAAACTACTATCTCATTTAAATTAAAAAGACCGTCTTATCAACTTATCTGCACTTCAATAAACTAGCATATGCCTATATTAAGTTGCAAAAGGAGAAGGTAAGAAAAAGGCCTATTCCTTTTCTTATACTATCAAATATCAATGCCAATTGATGCATCAAGAAATGCCAATAGGTCCGATTGGCCAGATTTTGCAGTACTTTTTATTCTCATTATTATGAAATGAGTCTGAGTAGGCATTGTATATCATGAACCAAAAAATTATATTGAATAAAAAATATATATTTATTATTGATTTGTTTTCAGAATTTGGACATGTTTCTTCAGTTGATTAATAATGAAATTTGTATTTTATTTATAAAACAAAGACGAAGGTAAAAAAATTCAAATTATTCATAAATAGGATGTAACTCTTTTAGTTATTTCTTAACCGGATAAAGGATCAATTCATCTCCTAAACTTGGCATGAAATATCAAAAAAGTCATTTTAAACGGTTTCGGATCAAACACACCGCAACTTGGTAAAATTGTATAAATCGCACCCTCCCTCAGAGAGTGTAACACACTCGTGTAACACACTCTATAAATTTGAAGGATAAAAGGTTCAAAATAATGCTAATATTTTTTTTCATTTTCTAAATTAATGTTTGAAAATTTTAAATTTTCAACTCTTTTCTTACATTTTAAAACTTAAAAAATCAAATTATTTTTTAAATAAAAATTACAAGACTTCTATTAACTTTTTACATTCCGTATCCACCTGATCCACTGCCGCCGCCGCCAACTGCCGGAGGAAGAGCAACAACTCCTCCTCTGGGAAGGAGCAGATATGCGCCTTCTCAGACGAGAAGGAGCAGATCTGTTCTGCTCCTTTTCGCCTGAGTCAGAGCACCTGCTCTCCTTCTTGTCGCCTGATAAGGAGTGATATGTTCCTTCTTAGGCGTGAGATGGAGCAGATGTGCTCCTTCTCATCGCCTGAGAAGGAGCAACCTGCCCCTTCTTAGAGTCAAGAAGGAGCGATCTGCTCCTTCTCGTGCCTCAGAAGGAGCAGATTCGCCTGAGAAGGAGCACCTGCTCTCCTTCTTGTCGTCTGATAAGGAGTGATATGCTCCTTCTTAGGTGTGAGATGGAGCAGATGTGCTCCTTCTCATCGTCTGAGAAGGAGCAACATGCCCCTTCTCAGAGTCAAGAAGGATCGATCTGCTCCTTCTCGTGCCTCAGAAGGAGCAGATTGCTCCTTCTCAGAGGAAGAGCGACAGCTCCTCCGGCGTCCGCTGGGTCGTGGCGGTGGGGCTCGGTGGCGGCAGGTTACAGTGACGGTTTTCGGCTGTGGGTGGTGGGTGTGGGTGGTGTCATGATCCATTTTTATGAATCGTGACCGGCGCTAGGGTATGGTTATACAAAAACCCGTAGCAAGCCTTGCAGATAACAATTAAATATCATTAACAACTATGTACCTGCATAAAACCACATGCTCGGGAGAAACCGAGACTCCAGCCTAGTCTAGTAGTACATATAAGCAACATATATTCAAAGTATAGTTAATCAAAAATCAAACTCCAACAGCATGGCAATTAATTTATAAATCCAAAATCACTGTAATCATGCCACAGCTGATAAAATAATAGTTGGACCAATCCAACAAACAATAGTCTAAAGCATAAATATAAGATTAAGACATAAAAAATCTGATACTATTACTGGAGTTTAAAATAATTCGACTCTTTTATTCTGAAATAAAATAAAGAACGTCCGAGAATGAAGAAACGGAGATCGACCAAACGCTCAAATCATAAACCTGGAAAAATTGGGAAAACAACGGGGTCAGATTTACCAGTAGAGTTTATATAACCATTTACATTTATTAAGTGAAAAACCTTAAAAACTTTTAATAAAACATTTGTTCATTATGGATTATCAATGAGACCCTAAACCACAATTCTAATCCTTTATCGTGTCGGTGAGACGTATCTCAATAACCGATCCTCGACTGCCACTTAATAATATAGTGAGCCCAGAAGACGTATCTTCCACCGGTGCCCTCACTAAGGTGAGACGTATCTCAAACCTAACTCAATATCATAATAATCTTCACCGGTGCGCACGCAGTCCCGACGATGCCCATCGAGTAGCACGTTCCAAATCAAATCCACAATGCCGAAAAACAGTTTAAAAACTGTTTATACATATACATATACAAAATATAATATTTGCTTAATAAAAAGGTAAATATAGATATGAACTCACTGCTTGTTATTCCTCATGAAACCTGACAAGCAATCTAACTCTAGTTCGCCTCTGAAGTACGAACAGTCGACGAGTCTAAAAAAGGTATAAAATCATAATTAAAAACAGACTCTAACTCTAGAGAGTACTAGACACCACATAATACTAGTGTTAGCAAAAAGCCAACTCGTAGTAATCCGGAAGTCGGATGTCGATCCCCACGAGGACTAGAGGTTTAAAGTGAGCGAAATTGACTTTGAACTTCAATTCGGAAAGCAACTAAAGAGGGGTTTTATATTCAAGTATCACTCTAACACTAACAATTCAACTAAGAACGAATGTGCAATTGACAACTAATTTAACAATTGTAAAGGACTAAAAGCAAATAACAATAACGAGAATTCAAATGATAAACGAGGTTTGAAGGTCGACAATCCATCTAGGTTATGCATTCACGGGTTTCAGGATTAGAGTTATAGAACGAGGGCCGAGCGTTTCTAAATCGTAACTCCCGCTCTCTCGAGCCTCAAATAGCTACAAAATCACAACTAATCAAGCTTAACCTACTCTCGTAGCACTAAACACAATTAGGGTAATTACAATAGATCACAACTTAAAGGCCACTTAATTACTAACCCACTCTCATGGTGTCATTAATTAAGCATTTAATCAATTCTTTCCAATTAACAAACCCTCTCTCAAGGTGAGTCTTTATCTAACAACAATACTTAGGTAGCTAATCTAAGCAAGCCTTAGGAGTATTAATTAGAACATCCACACAAACCCTAACCCTAACCCAATCATGCATTAACTAGGATTCATATCAACCCCCAAACAAGGGGAGTTTAGCCACTCATGCTTAAAGCAACACAAGCAAACAATGAATAAGAACAATATAGCATTAAAAAATAGAGAAAAGTTACCTTAATTAAAATGGAAGAACAATAACTCATACAAGATCATGAAGATTCCACAATAAATAAACTTGCATTAATTAATAAGAGATCTTGTTCAATCAAACTTAAAAGCTTCAACTTCACCAACAATGGTGGAAAAGATGGAGAACAAAATTCTAGAAAGATTCTAAGCTATTCTAGGAGGCAACACAAAAAGGAATAATAGTAATGAATGTTGCATACCCTAATTTTGAATCATAAAGTAGTACATATAGTATTCTAAAAAAGGAAACAAAAACAGCCCACAAATGAGTGTTGGGCCAAAAGAGGAAATGTGCAAAAGCCTTGTCCTTGATTCTTCAGATTTTCGATTCTAAAATTAAGCCTTTGCACGAATCGTGCAACCCAACTTATCCATGATTGCACGATCCGTGCACAATGTGGAGAAATAAGCTGCTTCCTCTTTTTGCCATGCACGAATCGTGCAAGTCTTGAAATGACCTTGCACGATTCGTGCAGCCTTTTGGCTTCACGAAAGCTCCGCTTCTTTTACTCCCGGCTTTTCTCTTTGCTCCCTTTCCTTGATTCTTCCTCTTTTGACACCAAAGATGTCCCATAACGCTCCGCTATCCTGAAAAGCTTAAGCACGCGAATAAGATATAAAAACACCTCAAAGTGCATAACAAAAGACGTTAAAGTGCATCAAAAACACTCTAGAATATAGGAGTATTTTACTCCTATCAACTAGCACAAACGACAAGTCAATGTAAAGTCTCAAATAATAATAAAGTCATCAACAATCACGCCTATTGGGTTCCCGCTTTAAAAGCCGTTTTAGAAAATGTTATTTAAATTTTATTTAAATAATAAAATAAATGAATTTTCAAATAGTGGGTTAGCCGAGTTATCAATAACTGCCAAGCTATCTTACATGTCGGGCGACCCAAGTCTTACCCGACCCAAATATTCTATCAAAATTATAAACCATAGTTTATAATTCCCAAAATAACAATTTGATAAAATAATAAATCAATATTTAAAACGGAGCTCATTAACTTAAAACTCAAGTAACCAATAGTTACTAACAATTTACTTAATTAAAATAAATTAAGAAAACGTTTAAAATCTAAAACATCAAATTGACACGTCTAGTCAATAAATTTTAAATTTAGTAATTATCCGAATAATTATAAATTATTGGTTTTTAATATAATTATCGTTTCCCGACTATAATTACAAAACAATTTAATTCAAAAATTAAAATTTATAAACCTTTTATTAATGAAAAATCCAAATCAATAAGTAGCCAAAGCCCAACATAATTAACAAAATAAATCCCAATAATTTGAATGACACACTTTCCGCCAAAATCCATTACTAAAACAATGGACAAAATTGACATTTGAACAAAGCATGACCTTAAGGCATAATTTTATAATAGATCTAGTACAAACCATAAGCCATACATGACCTATAACAATCAGCAACTTCATTTATAAATAACCAGCATAATACAAGGACATAAACCAAGCTTAAGTACACCTAATTAATCATAGTTTTAATATTGAATGCTTGCATGGTACGTTTTCTCAGGCTTGACAATTATAATATTATGGACACATTTTTAAATCCAAAGCATCATAAAGTCAAAAAAATAACTAAATAACATGAACAAGTAATGGCAGTAATGAATTTAATCAAAAAAACGGCAGCATCAACATCTTATAAAACCGAGTGAAAAGTTCGTGAAATCTCGACATATAAAGGCCGAACCAGTCCTTAACAATTGGAGAGATCGTTTCATGGAAAAATCTACTTTCTACTCATCTTTAATGCATAAATAACTCAACTCAAAACTCAAGAAACCATGGCAGCAACAAAAAGGAAAACGGCAGCATGAACAAGGGAAAGCGATGAACCGTAGCGGCTTCTAAAACGAATTAGTTTCACCTACCGTTTTCGATTCCAACACGTAGGGATTAACGAGGTCGATGAATAGAGATGAATGATCAAAGAAAATCTCATATTAAAGCTAAAACACACGAGATACGTATCAAGAACGATATTGACGATATCGATTGAATTAATGAATAAAGTAACGTGAATACTTACCGTATAGAGAACGAATGAAAGGAATGTTGACGATGATGTCTCAGAGCGTTATCTATACTATATATAAAAGTACGGATTGGGGGGGGGGCATACAAATTTACTGAATAATCCCTTTCAGTTTACTACTAACTAAAGGTTTTATAGTCATTTACTAATTAGTTATCTAATTAATCACTATCGTAATTAAAGTCCTAATTAGAATAGGTAGCTAAATTATCTCCAATTTAATTTTTAGTATGTAAAAGATAACTAAAATGTCTCCAAATTAGTAGGAATACCTATCTTTTAGTTTGATTGAACTACAAAATTAAAACACTGTATTTGGTCAATATATTATTATTTAAATTTCTATTTTATTATTTTTTAAAATATTATTAGTAAAATAAAAAAAATTATTTAATTATGATTATTATAAAATCAAAATAAGAATAAATTCAGTATAAAAAAAATTAATAATCGAATACATTATATTTACTTTTACAAAAATTCTTAACTAATTTAATATTAATTATAAATAAAAAATTGATATAATTATAATGAATTTACTAATATGTTCATTGACGAGTTACGTTATGAGCCACGTGCATAGCACGTTGCGAAACTAGTATATGAAAAGGTCGGCTAGGGTTTTGTTTAAAACAAAAGAAAAGAAAGGGTTTGAAATAAGACTTAGATATGTATATATATAAAGGAAACTAAAGATTCATGCCACTGCAATATTTCATTTGCTGCATATTCATATTAATGGATTGCATGGGCTTTTTTTATTAAAGGATTGTATGGCCTTTCACCTTAAAATTGCATGGGCTTTTCATGTAAAAAAAATTGCATGGGCTTAACTTATTTTTCTTTTTTTTTTCTTTTTTTTGAATAACAATATACATGCTTAACATATTTAATTTAATAAAAAAAAATACCTAAAACTTGACGGAATACAAAAAATATAATTTAAAATAATTTAAAAGTAATAAAAGAAACATACGGGATATTACAGGTGGTGGCAGTGTGTATATTTTTTTGTTGAAAATAAAAATTAAATTAGTGTTAATTTAAGATTTAATTAATATTAATTAAAATTATTAGAGTTAATTAGGATTAATTTTTTTAATTAGGTAATCCACTTTCCATTTTTGTGTCAAAAAGGTGAAATTGATTTATTTTGTTATGTTTCGAGTTATATTGATCTGGTTTTGCCAAGTTGTGGGTCTGTTTGATCCGGTTTCTTTTAAAATGACTCATTTGATATTTCGCACCAAGTTGAGAGGGTGAATTGATCTTTTGTTTTTCTTAACCATTTGAACCTTCATGTTTAAATGGTGTAAAACAGTTTTTGAAATATTTTTAAAAGGCCAAATGATTAAAAAGGGTCAAACAAAAAGTTTTAAAAAAGTCCAAACCTTGTAATTTTATCCATTTAGTCCTGAAACGCATGATTTCGTTTTAATTATGTCCAACTATATAATTTTACTTATGTGGTGCTGATGTGTGGCATGCCACATCAGCGTCACATATACGCCACATGAGCAAAATTATATATTTGGACATCATTGAAACGAAATCATGTGTTTCAAGTCAAATTGGATAAAATTAAAAGATTTGAACTTTTATAAAACTTTCTTGTAAGGTCTAGCCTTTTTTTGTCATTTTCCCATTTTAAAAATAGCACTTAAGAATTTTTAGTTTTTTCTTCGTATGATCATGTTTTTAGTTATTTTTGAAATTTTTCTATTTAATTTGAAGGTTTATTTAAACCATTTAAAAATATTGATTTAAATGAAAAAAAATTATGTATTTTTGTTTTGATAATATAAAACGTTTTTGTGCAACTTCTGCCTACGATAAAAAGTCGGCAACTAGAGCCATTTTACATAGTCTAAGAATAAACGATTGTGTAGCCATAGATATATTGTGAACAAAGGATCAATTCACCCCCTCAACTTGACACGAACTATCAAAAAAGTTATTTTGGATGATTTTATATCAAACAGACGCGCAACTTTGCAAAATCGAATAAATCGCAGCCTCTCTTAGAGAGAGTAACACTCTCTACTTTTGAAGGACAAAAAGTTCAAAATAGTACTCAATATTTTTTTATTTTCTGGTTTAATACTTAATATATTTTAAATTTCAATTGCCCCTTATATTTTAAAACTTTAAAAATCAATTTACTTTTTAAACTAAAATTGAGGGACTTTTTAATCCCTTTTTCCATCCTATTCCTAAACGGAAACTGAGGAGCAGCAACACTTCGTTTTTCTGGCGAGGAGCTGAAAAACGAGGAGCTTTCAACGAGGAGCAACAGCTCCTCACCGGAAAAACGAGGAGCAGAGCTCCTCATTTTTAGAGGAGTCGTTTTCTCCTCGTTTTTAGCGGAGCTGTTTTATCCTCGTTTTCGTGCAAGGAGCAGTAGCTCCTTACCGGAAAAACAAGGAGCAGTACTTCTCGTTTTTAGAGGAGTTCTTGTAAACTACTTTTCTGCAATTATTATAACTTCGCCTCTTCTTCGAAGTATGTTTACAATTATTGTAACTTCGCCTCTTCTTCTAAGTATATTTACGTGGGTTTGAATTTTATCAATTGAAGGAAAAAACGCCCCAATAACAAGTAATATATTTTCGAATTTTACTGTGGTATACATGGACATTAGTTAATTCAAGGCTAAACGTATTTTTGGATTTATAAAGTATACGATTTTTTTAAAATTAAGCTTAAAATTGGCCCCTGACCTTTAGGGTTACGTGCACAAAACCCCCTGAAGTTTAAAAACCGGCACAAAACCCTTGATCTTTGTGGCGGTGCTCACAAAACCTCATAAACCCCAAATATGACAAAAATACCCCTGACACCGTCTTTTTCAATCAGCTGTCAGTCTTAAAAAAAACTGATGGCGCCACATCAGCTGCCACGTCACCAAAATACCATAAAATTCCAAACACGCAAAATACCCCTAATTTAATTTAAAAAAGAACAAAAAATCAACCCAATCTAATATAAAACTAGTCGATTAACCGAATAACCAACCTAACCACCACCACCCAACCACCGTCGCCACGCCAACTACCGCCGGAAAATTTTCCGGTCATCTTCTCCAAATGAATGATGACCGCAAAATTTTCCGGTCATCAAACCTTTGGATCTGTTCTTGAAATATATCCGTGGATCTGTTCCTGAAACAGATCCTCGATAGAACTGTTCCAAGAATAGATAAGAACAAATCCTCGATGGATCTGTTCTTGGAACAGATCCACATCTTGGGTGGATCTGTTCTTGGAACAGATCCACGAGCTTTGGATGACCGGAAAATTTTTCGGTCATCATTCACTCGCAAAAAATGACCGAAAAATTTCCAGGCGGCGGTGAGGTGGCAGCGATGGTTAGATCGGTGGCGGTTTGGGTTTGGATGGGTGGTTGGTTGGATTTTGGATTGGGTTTTTTTATTTAACCAGATGTTATATTTAGTGGTGTTTTGGGTACTTTTATTTTTTTTCTTTGTCTTTTGATGACGTGTCAACTGACACATGCCGCTGTCAATTTTTTTTTTGTTTTAAAAGACAGTCGCTATATAAACAAAAGACGGCGTCAGGGGTATTTTTATCCATAAGGGCCGTGGTGAGCGCCGCCATAAAAATCAAGGAGTTTAGTGCCCGTTTTTAAACGTCAGGGGGTTTTGTGCACGTACCCCTGAAGGTCAGGGGCCATGGGTGATTAATAGCCCTTAAAATTAGATAATTTCGAGTTTCTTCAAAATTGAACTCAAACAACTTGTCATGTCTAAACCCTCTCAAAACCCTTACCCAAACTCTAACCCTCCACACCAAATCAACTCACCAAAAACTTGCCCATCATCAATTCTTCATTGATAGGAATGTTAACTCATCATCAACAATCCCGGAAGTACAATCAAATGTAATTTATTTCGAGAATCTTTCACGTTTATGAAAATATTCTAATTTAGAAATGGTTTTCAAAAGGTACGAAGTTTTTGGCAGAATCACTTTAGCCAAAAAAACTAACACAAAGAGGATGCAGTTTTGGATTCCTTAGAACATAACCAGGAAGTCAGATTAGTTGGGTTCTTTTGTAGCTGAATTTGATCATAGTTGAAAGGTTTAGATTGAGTGTTTTTCAATCAAGATTTCCTTATAAACCTATGCAGGAAGATGTTCGAAAGAACTCTATTGTTAGTAATGTGAAGCCTGCTGTTATGAAAGTTTTTAATCCATCCTTAAGGGATAGAAGATCTTACGCAGATGTTTCTTCGAGTGATGATAATCGTAAGGATATTAGATCTAATGCTACAGGGCTAAATAATCAGAAGATTTTGGATAAGGGATTGAAGATTAATATCAGGAACGATGTGATTACAGAGAACAACATGGAGTGGTTGTCGACATCTATCGTCGCAAGGGTCAATGATATCAATTTTTTTTTGAAATCACAAATGTTCCTTGCCGAAAGGAATATTGAGGTTGAGAAAATTTCTCTTATGGGAAGTAACAAGGTTCTGATAACTTTTAACTCTAAGGCTACTGCGGAATTCTTCCTAGAGCATACTAATGCTCTTTTGATAGATTTTTTTTAATCTTTCACCTGGGCAACGAATTTCAAACAATCCTTTTGGAGGCTTACCTGAGTTTCAGTTTCTGGTGTACCACTATCCCTTTTGTTGCCGGAAATTTTCATGGAAATTAGAAATTGCTTGGGGGAAACTATTAATGTTCACCCTTTAGTGTATCTGGAAGATCGTTTTGATGCGGGATTCATTCTTATCTTGTCCATGTGTAACTCAATCAATCATTCTTTAGATGTTACTTATAAAGATGAAGTTTTTACAATTCATGTTATAGAGATTGATAGGCCTGTTACTTTTGACAGATTAGAAAAATAAGATGACACGTGAAGTGATTTTGAGTATACTTTAGATTTCAATTCTGAGGATTCTAATACTAAGGATAGGCTTTCCTCACCCACAACTTCTGTTTCAGAATCAATTGTAAAGGAAACCTTGGAAGATGCTGAACAATCACTTTCCAGAAACAATTCATTGGCAGATGAGGATCAAGATGTATCATAAGAGGCTATTTTACCCACCAGCACACCATTTGTGACTACTAAAAAAGTTAGCTCCCATACCGTTGAAGAAACTAGACTACAACGGTAATGTCATTGCTTGCTCGAAAGACCAGATGGAAGGAGATAAGGAATTATTGGATTCTGATATTGTTAATATGATACGCATAAATGTTATTGAGATGCGTAATGCTAATCCAAACACAGTTGAGGAAGCCACAAAAACTTGGGAGTTGGGCAGTAAATTGGGTATATTCACCTCTGAAGGTAAAACTGCCACGGTTCGAAGACTTATAGAAAACATGGTTTCGGAGGCAGAGCGAAATAAATCTTAAATTGGATATCCTTTTTCCATGATTTTTAATTTGTTATGTCGATACAATTATCTTTTATCTCTTGGAATTGTCGTAGAGGGCTTTCGAGTCCTAAGAACAACTTTACATTCGTAAGCTAGTCTCAGACAATAAGATTACTTTCCTTCCTTTGTTGGAATCTAAAAAGGAAGTAATAGACATCTTTCTTACTCGGAATCTATGGCCCAACATGGATTTCAATTTTTCATTCATTTCATCGATAAGAGCTTCTGGTGGTATTTTATTAATTTGGAACTCAGTTTTACTTCGAAATGCGGTTATTTCTAAAAGTTCCCGATGGATTTGCTTTGATTTTTTCTGGTACGATAACAGAACTAGAGCTGTTCTTATTTATGCAAGTAATATCACAGCGGACCGTATTATTTTTTGGTCTGAACTACAACAGTTTCTCTCCTTCCAATGCATGATTATATATTTCGGTGATTTCAACGAGATTACTAACCTTTCGGAGAGGTTAAACTGTTCAGGATTTTTGCCATCAATGACAGCCTTTAATGATTTTATAAACGAAGCAGAACTACTAGATATGCCTCTCCAAGGTCGGGCCTTCACATGGTATAACTCTTCCTCAAGATCAAGAATTGATTGGTGCCTCATTTCGAGTAACTCAGCAACCATGTGGCCTTTCCTTTCTCTGAAAGCCTTACCGAGAAATTTATTGATCACACTCCGATTTTATTCAAATCATATGCTGACTTTGATTGGGGACCAAAACCATTTCGATCCACTGATGCTTAGTGGGAGCATTCATGCTTTAACGAATTTACTGATAATTCTTAGAGGGACTTAAGTCAACAACCTGCTCATTCGAATTCACTTGTTGGTAAACTGAGAGCATTGAGAAAATTATTAACTTGGAATAGCAACGTTTTTGGAGATCAAAACAAGTTAATCAAAGAGCTGAGAAACAATATTAACTAGATGGATTTAACAACAAATTCTCGAGCTTTGGCAGAGGTGGAATTGGAAGATTTATAAAACATGAAATCGTCTCTTTGGACAGCAGAAAAGAAGCTCGAATCTATATGGATTCAGAAGTCTCGGGTGAAGTGGAATCAATTTGGTGATAAAAACAAAGTTTTTTCACAATATGGCTTCTATCCATTACCGGAATAATGCAATTGCAGAGTTTATGGTGGGACAGTTATCTTATATTGAACCAGCAAACGTTAAATTACAGTTACGCTCTTTTTTTAATACTCTCTTTACCAAGCAACAGGAAGTCAACTACGACTTATCGAGTTTGAAATTCAAGCTTCTTCTAGATTCACATGCTGATTCCCTTACAGTTCCATTTTCAAAGAGTGAAATTTTTCACCAATCAATTCATGTGGAGCCAGTAAAGCACCGGGTCCATATGGATTTAATTTCTTTTTCTACCGCCGAGCTTGGAAGACTTTAAAACTGGATATTTTGAACTTAATTAACTCTTTTTTCAAATCTAGATTTTTACCTAAAGGAATTAACACGTCCTTCATGGTTTTAATTCCAAAGGTTGCAGACTCTTCAGATTTGAAAGATTATCATCCTATCAGTTTGGTAAACGGAATGTTTAAGCTCATTACGAAGGTTCTTTCAGCTAGATTAGCGCCAATAATGCTTTGATTATATCAGATAATGAAAACGCCTTTTTCTTTTAAAACTGGACTTCCAAAAAGAGTTTAACTGTGTAGATTGGAAGTACTTATTATGATGTCTGCGGAATATGCATTTTCCTGTTAAGTGGATTAACTAGATTTACAAATGTCTCTCCAAGGCCACCACTTTTGTCCAAGTTAACGGCAGCCCTATTGAGCCATTTTTGCTACAGCGTGGTGTGAGACAAGGTGACCCCATCTCTCCGTTCTTTTTCTCATTGCCATGGAAGGATTAAATTGCATCATTAATTCAACCAATTACTTGGATTTAATTGAGGGATTCAAGTTTGCTGATAATACGGATGCCATGTCTCAAGTGCAATTTGCGGATAACTCATTGCTGTTCCTACCTTTTGATTTAAATAAGCTCAGAAACCTAAATAGAATTTTACATTGCTTTGAGTTGATTTCGGGTCTCAAAATTAACTTCCATAAAAGTTCATTAATGGGAATTAATGTTGATCTACAAGATTTGGATTCAGCCTCAATGATTGTAGGTTGTACTATTGGCAGCTTCCCTACGAAATATCTCGGTCTTCCTCTTGCAAAAAGAAATTTAGCGGCAAGCGCTTAGGATCTTATTGTTCAGAAATTTAAATAGAGATTGGCTCTTTGGAAGGGCTCACTTTTGTCTCATGCGGGAAGATTAACACTCATTAAGTCTGTTTTATTTAGCATATCAATCTATTTCATGTCTATTTTCTCAATGGCTATCGGTGTCCAAAATACGCTTGAGACAAACATGAAAAGATTTCTATGGAAGGGCGACATTTTGCAGCGTGTTCTTTGCAAAATTTCATGGAAAATGGTCAGTAATGATTTTATGAATGGCGGACTGGGTTTGGTTAAATTGTGAACTCGGAATCAAAGTCTTTTGTATAAGTGGATTTGGAAGCTGAGATTCAATAACCATAATTCGTTGTGATCAGCTGCTGTTTTCCGTTCTTCTCAAGTTAAGGATTGGGACACTCTTCTATGTATTGACAACAATAAGTTATCTTTTATTTGGAAGAGTATTAAAAGAACTTGCTACAATGATATTATCTCTTGGAATATTTTCATAAATAATATCTCATTTCGGATTGCTAATGGAAGATCAATTTCCTTGTGGTTTGACAACTGGAGTAAACATGGAAGAGCTGCAGATAAGTTTATATGACTCTATAATCTTTCTTGGCAGAAAACAGTAACAGTGATTGTGTTATTGCAAACTGGTTGGAACTGAAGAAGACGACTTCGTACAACAGAGAAAACCGAAATGCAACAGCTATAGATTTGGGTTGATGATATTCACCTCGCTACTGATGATTTTGAGCGTGACAAAATTTGCTGGAACTCCAACTCCTCTCAATTTACAGCAGCCAGCTTTATTAAAATCAGCAGACCTTCTTCTACTTTGACAGTTAACAGCAGCAGCCTTTTTAATTATGTTTGGAAATCAATCTCACCTCCTCGAGTAAAATATAACTTTGGAGGGCAATTCATAATCGGGTACCTTCTTTAACCTTCCTCAATTATATGCGGATTATTCATAATGAAAATATCTATTGCTCTATTTGTGAGGTTGAGGAAGATCAAAATCATAGTTTTCTACATTGCCGTTTTGCAATTGAAGTGTGAAATTTAGTATTTGAAAAATGGGTATAGTATGGATTATGCCTCATGATATGAAAGATTTTATAGTTCAGTGGAGATTGGCTATTGCATTAAGTAATTACATCATGTTCTGGTACACGCTTTGGGACATCATTATTTGGGAACTGTGAAAATGTCGAAACAAAAGAATTTTTCAACATGAGGTTACTTCGGTTCATGTCGTAGTTCAAAATTGTTTTGATAGGGCTGTTTTTATCTACCGTTGTTGCAATTCTAAATTTTCATATTCTAGCTTGGATTTCTTTAGAAACCCAGATTGGATTTTATTACCTTCGTTTATATGATCTCCTTCTCCGAGTCGTAGCTTTTATTGCGCGTAAACTCTAGAGTTTCTGAGTTTTTGTTCGCCACTTCTTGTGACTTTTTAATATATATTTTGATTCATAAAAATAAAAATTATACGGTTTTGGTTAATCAAATCCCTCAACTTCTATTTGGCTCTCTTAGGTCTCTAAACTTTTATTTTTTTTGGTTCATCAGGTACCTTAACTTTTATTTGATTTTTTTCAGGTCCCTAAACTTTTGTTTTTTGGTTCATAAAGACCTTAGATAGATCTCCGTTTATGGACTTAATGAACTAAAAAAACAAATTTTAGGGATCTGAGAAAACCAAATAGAAGTTGAGAGATCAGATGAATAAAAAAATTAAAATTTAAAAATTTAATAAGCCAGATAGATGTTGAGAGACCTGATTAACTAAATTAGTATAGTTTAGAGATTTCAAAATGAGTTTAACCTTATTCAAATTATGTTCTACTTTGAAATCAAAAAGCAAGGAAAGGATTATTGTGCACATATTTTGATGTCTTCTTTGTCATTTAATTTATTAAAATATGATATGTTACTCTGGAGAACTTCCCATTAAATCACACTTAAGGCTTAATAAAGTTCAATTTATGGATAAGAGGAAGGTGCTAGTTATGGATTCCATGTTAACATGTACACTTTTCATAGTTTCACTAGCATTTAGGTATGAGAAAATGTCCTTACTTCTGTATCAATGAAAAATATTTGACATTAAGTTGATTTTCAATTGGCATTTGGTTATTTGGTTGACATTTGATTGATTCAATTTTCAGTTGAAATTTGGTTGATTTTAACATTTGCGAAAAAAATATTGTACGTGAAATAAATTAAAAAAAATAATTTTAATTGAGACATAATAATAAATTAATTTTTAGTTGGTTTTCGCTTGATATTTAGTTGATGTTTGGTTGGTTTTATATTAATCTTTAGTTGATCTTAAAAATTATCCAATTTACAACATTAATTTTCTATCAAAAATATTGAAACTGCATAATAAAATTTTAAACTGATTTCTATCCTCATTTCTGTATCAGTGAAAAATATTTGACAATTAATTGATTTTCGATTAACATTTTGTTAATGTTTTGTTGAGCATTGATTGACATTTTATTAATTTTCCATCCTCTATATTATTGACATTTTACATGTAGAGATTGAACTTTAAATTGATTTCATATTTGTTGAAATTGATAACTAGTTACATAAACTAATAATTAAACAGAAAAATTAAATAAATAAATTTTATCGAAGACAATATAAATATTTAATATGAAGAAAGTATCATATATATTTTGCTGTAATTATTTTATTTTAAATGCACTACTGAAATTTTATGAGCCAATAAAATTTAGTGTTGAAGACGAGTTGATTAATAATTATAAAAATACATGATAAATTCTTAAATGTATATTCAAAATCTAAAACTGACAATAAGTTGATTTATGGTTAAATAAACACTGTCAATATATATTTTATAGTGACAATGAATCGATCAATGGTTATAAAAACACTTGATAAACTAGTAAATATATATTTAAAGTTAATAAAGGGTCGATTCATGATTATATAAACACACGATAAACTAATAGATGTATATTTATAAAATTAACAATGAGTTGACTCTTAATTACATAAACACAAGATAAACTAGTAAAATATATATTTAAAATATAAAATTGACAATGAGCTGATATGTAGTTATTTAAATACATGATAAATAAATAAATGTATATTTAAAATTTAAAGTAGACAACAAGTTGATTAATGGTTATATAAACACTGAATATACTAATAAATATATATTTAAAATCTAAAGTTGACTACAAGTTAATGGCTAGATAAACACTAGATATATTATAAATCTAAAGTTGACAACAATTTAATCCATGGTTATATAAACAATATACAAATGAATGCATATTTAAAATTTTAAATTGATAACTAATTAATTTATGATTATTTAAATACATGAGACACAAATAAAAAAACTAGATATAATGTAAGTCTATTTTAAAATTACTTTGCAAATATTTTTACTTAAAGTGCAATAAAATAAATAAATAAAAATTATTGATTAGTTATAAATTTTAAATAATTAAGGATTGACTTGAAGTTTATTTAAGGTTGATAATAAATTATAGATAAATTCTTAAACTCAGTGCATGAAACAAATAGAAAACTAATTATAAAGTCAAAAGAAGTCGAGCAATTCATGAATTTTCTGATAATCTGTTGTAGTTGGAAGTGTGTCGACAAGCCTAGACACATTCTTTGAGATTTTTGAAACCTTCCATACTCTAGTTCTAATGTCTTGATGCGCAGTAAATATTATGTTTCCGATAGTCACCAAAGCTTTAATATACCCATTTCCTTGTCCGAACTTCATAAACATTCTTAAATCAGGTTATTGCCATACTATAATATTTTTCCCTTATAAAGCGCTTAAGATGAACTCACTACATAAAGCCAGACAAGAAAAGAGCCTACATGGCTGGAGAGTGATGCTAGAAAGCGATACCGATTTCACGCCGCAACATTTTTTCTTATGTGGCAAGCCAAAATTATAAAAAGGAACATAGTTCAGTAACTTTTTTTGTAATAAAAGGTATAACTTAATGACATTTTTGTAATTCACAAAACGTTTAGTGACCTTTTCGTAACAACATAAATATTTTTGTAACAAAATGTACAGTTCAGTGACCATTTATTAAGAAAAATTTGTTTAGTTACTTTCTGTAATTTGAGAAAAGATTAATGATTTATAGAATTTAATATCCTAGAATAAGCAATTCAAATGTAAGTACACAAACTCCACTTGTTTAATATAGATGACAGTTAAAAAGCACAATTGGACTTTACTTTGGTTGTATTGTGCTATTAAAAAATGAAAAAAAATAGTGAAGAAATAGAAAAAGAAAATACATATAATAAGTGGGTAATACCAAGTGATTACATAAGTCTTTGAAGTTCAAATTTGATAAGGAATTTGAAGGAAATTTTCATCAGTTCATGAAGCACTCTTTAAATTGCCATGGAAATTTAGTGGTAGCTCTAAACCAGTCCCATGCTAATTTTATTTCGGAGTTCGAAATTGGAGAAATTAGAGCAACATTCATAGTTGTCGTTACCTTTTGTTGAAAACCCTCTAAAATATTAGGTTCATCAATATTAATTTGGGATGTGAAAATGGTATGAAAATATTTAGTACTAAATTCGGCTTGGACTTTTGTTGGATCTTCTATCCATTGTTGAGTTGGAGACATTATTCCATGAATTAAATTCCCACGGTATCTTTCTTTTGTTGCTCCGTGAAAGAATTAGTAATTTTATCGCCTTCTTGTAACCATTATTATCTTGATTTTTGAGCCCTATAACATTTTTCTAGAGTTGCCTTTGCCAATTCAGTCTGGAGATTGCGGATGGCATTCGAGTCCAAATTACTACTACCTCCGTTCTTTTTTAGTTGTCCATTTAGCCAATATTGCACATACCAAGATAGTGCTTTTTTTGTCTTAATTTATAAAGAAAAATATTAATATAACCCTATTAGTTAATAAATGCCTTTTAAATTAAAACATAGGGTCATTTATTAGAGATGGGTAAACTTGGAAGATAAGTAGCTAATATCACATAGAATTACTAAATAGACAACTATTTATAAACAAATAAAATTGGCTAAATGGACAACTAAAAAAGAACGGAGGAAGTATCAGAATAATCTTTTACTAGTTCATCGATATTTCCAAGGAGCATATCCATTTTTTTCTTTGAATTTGTGGTATTATTTTTTCGCGCTCAAATTGTTTGTATCGAATGGATTTTAACAAGCCCGTTTGTTATTTTTAAAACAAAAATTAGAGAGAATACTCCAATTTTTAAAATAATAGTATACGTTTACCTTGATAAAAAAAACATATAAAAAATATATCACCATTTTAGCACTTTTATTTTTTTAAGCTCTTTTTTTATTATAATAATACTTATTTTTTATTATTTTTTACTTTTAGTATTTTTTTATTACTCTAATACGTGTGTCTCATTTTTGCTCTCTGATTTCTTTTTTTCTTCTCTCTCTCTCTCTCTCTCTTCTCGATTTTTTCTTCTCTTCTATTTTTTTCTTCCTATTTCGTCTTCTTTTCTATTGCTCCGCCGCTATTTTTTCATCGATCCGCCGTCGTTCCGCCATTACACCGTCGTCGATCTGACATCACACCGTCGCCGATCTACCATTCTTCCATATTCAGTTTTAGCGATTTTTTTCTTAAATCGTGGTGATCATTACAATTTATTTTAATTCTCAGATCTATAAAAATTGCTCTTTAATTTTTTCAGTTTCAGATCTAAAAATTTCGTAAAAAATGATTTTATGATGGAAAAAATGATTTTCTGTAGAAAACAGTGTTTGATTATCATATCGGTATCGTTATAACATTATCATATAATTATCATAACACGGTAGAAAAAAATAATTTTTTGTCAAGAAAAATACTTGATTATCATAAACGGTATCGTTAATGTTAGCATATCTGTATCATAATGTTATAATACCAGTATCATAAATATTATACGGTTATGATAATAGTATGATAAGATTTATGAAAATAGTATCAAGAAAAGTGCTTGATTATCATTTCGGCATCATTAACATTAACATGTTTGTATGATAATTATCATATCAATATCATATAACATTATACAATAATGATAATAATATGATACAGTTATGATAATAGTGTGATATAGTTATGATAATAGTGTGATACAATTATGATAAAAGATAAATAACGTTATGATAAATTATGATAAATTTGATGATAATAATATGATATCGTATGATAATAATATGATAAGGTATAATAAAATATTATGATATAGTTATAATAAAGTACGTTATGATAATGTTTTGATAATATATTGTTATGATAAAGTACGTCATGATAATGTTATGATAACAATAAGATAATCAAGCATTATTTTTTTATAGAAAATCTTTTATTTTCTGCCCTGTTATAATAACGACATGATAATGCAGTGATAATGATATGATAATCAGGCACTGTTTTTCGCAGAAAATTGTTTTTTTTTTACAGAAAATTATTTTTTCAGATAAAAATCGTTTTTTTCTACAGATTTTTAGATCTGAAAACTGAAAAATTGTAAGATCAATTTTTTTAAGTCTGTAATTAAAATAAATTATAAAAATTATAAAATCGATAAATTAAATCTCAAATACCAGTGGAACGATGGTGATACGACGGCGGAGCGATGGCGGAGAAATAATGGAGGGAACAAAAATGGAGGGAACAAAACCATAGGAGAGAGAGCACGTGTGATGTGATAGTAAAATTATAAATATTAAAAAATTATAAAATTATTAAAACTGTGATGTATTTATTCTAACCTTTTCGTGTTAGTACATAAAATCCTATTATTTTTGTGTTTTAAGTAAATTTTTAAATTTCCCTTTTTTTTATAAAAGTACAAAGTACAAGCCCTTTTGTTATCAATGCTTCAAAATTCAAATTATAACTGAATTGTTCCAAATTCCTTAGTAGTTCATTTTTGGGATTATTTTTCAAATATCTGTTTTTGGCAAAGTATATACACCATTTTTACCCATCTTTTCCTATTTTCTAACGCTGCCTAATACGCTAATTTATTTACCAAAAATACTCACTATATAAAGAAGTTTTATCTCATTTTAGATTAAACTTTTACATACCCACTCTTTTTTCTCTCTCTTCTCTCTTTTCTCTCTCAAAATTCTCTCTTCTTTTCTTCTTCTTTCGTTTGATTTTCAGTTTGTCTCCTCCGGTTATTTTTCCGTTCGTCTTTTCCATTCAGGCTTCCGTTTGTCTACTTCCGATGGATTTCTCGTCGTTTTCGGTCGTTTTTTCGTTCGTCTTTTCCGTTCGCGCTATAAATTTCTTGACTCGTTTTTAGTTTTTTGTAATTTTTTAGATTTTTATAATGATTTAAATATTTTGTAAATAAATTATTGTAGATGTATAATTTTTTATTTATAAATTTTTTTTATTATTCATATAATTATTTATTGTCTTTCTCTTATTCATAGATTTATTTACTGCTACTAATTTTGTAAAGAACAAATTTATTTATGGTGCATTTGTAATAATTTTATAATATATTTACGTTTTAGTGTATTTTTGGTGTATTTTTGGTGTATTTATAGTGTATTTCTGGTGTTTTTCGGGATATCTATGTTTTTTGGTGTATTTCTGCCGTTTTTTAGTATATCTACGGTGCATTTTCAGTGGTTATGGTGTATTTGCAGTGTTTTCATGGTATAGACCACAAAACACAACAAAATGCCATAAATATACTATAAATGCACTATATATACACACTATATATACACTATATATACAATAATCTTACACTACAAAAACACCATAAAAACACTATATATACACTAATCTTACACTACAAATACACTACATATAGGTTGTGCAATCGGTCGGTTCGGTTGATCGAACCAAAAAAACCGAAATTGAAAACCGAAAAAGGTATTTGAGAAATAAAAAAAAGTATTTTCGTAAATAAAAAAAGTCAGAAAAAAAAAATCAAAACTTGACAGGTAAAAGCATAAATAAGTTATCAAAACATATTTCAAAAAATTACCACTTCAGATTTTCCTAAATTCATTTCATTTTGGAATAAATTTAGTTTGTACTTCACTTAATATAAAAGTAATTAATTATATATATTTTTTAACTAAACTTCCAAATAACCCTAACTTTTAATTAAACCAGTGGAAAGGGTACATATTTTGTACGATTTATTTGAACCAATGGAAAATGTTAGGGGTGAGCATAAATCGGTTCGGTTGGAATTTTTTTTCTTTCTATTTTCAGTTTGGTAAATTTTCAAACCAAAGCAAACCAAACTTTTATTTTAGAGGTAAAAAACCGAACCGTACCAAACTGAAAATTTTAGTTCGGTTCAATTCTGTTCTGTTAAAACCGAATTTGACTATTTTTAATTTTTTAAAATTTTTTATATTAAAATTGATTCAAATATTAAATAATTCGAGTCTAATAAACTTCCGTATGTGTTTAAGTAACGATTATTAACTCATATATCAACAATAATTAAGATATAAAGACAACAAACATATAAATATAAGTACATATGTATATTATTTTTAAAAACTATATATATTTTTATTGAAGTTCAGTTAATTCGGCTTTTTGGTCGGTTCAATTTTTAAAACACCCAAACAAAACCAAACACTGAACACCAAATCTTACCTAAAGTAGAAACTAAATTAAACCATTTTCACCGAAAAACCAAACCAAACAACGAAATTCGGTTTGATTTTTCGGTTTGGTTCGATTCTTTCTCACCCCTAGAAATGCAATTGTGGGAGATCGGACTTCCATTGACAAAAAATTAATCCACAATTGCTATGATCGTGCTTGATTCAAACAAAAACAATTCACAGCGAAAGAACAATGGAATGCAACAATATCAAAAAATAAATGGACAAAAAGGCACATGAATTCTATTACTGTGCATGGTAAGTCAAATTTAAACAAATTATAACCTCCATATATAACGATATAACTAAGAAATCGAAAACATTAGGCATAGGTCTATTGATGGTTGCTCCGAACAATTTTTATTGCATGCATTTGCATCATAAAAGAAAGGCTGACGTACAACCGAGAAAAAACTGAGCCAAAAATTTAAAATTCCTTTAATTTCTAGAGGACGAGATGTATCACAGAAGAGGCAAAACACCTTTTAAAGTGTATCGGCATTAATAGGCTCGCGCAGGAACCTCTTCATCTACTTCACCCTAGTCCTAATGAACATGTCGAACACTTTCTGGCTAAACTCTACCACAAGCCCACCAAGAATATTGGCATCAATCTGGAATGGGGCAAGAGAGATATTATTAACATTACTTCGATTCAACAACTTGACCGGGAAAACAATGATATAAGTGATATCGCATACCTTTTGCTCAACCTTGACTGTCTTCCCTTGTCCAATTATTTCCTATAGTGTTTGCTTCAGTTGTTTCTGCTCATCTAGGGATAGTGGCTGTTGTAGGATTATTTTTCAGTTAATTCTCAACATAAACACGGACAATCAGCTACAGCTTATATATTGTAAGAATAAGACATAATATTAGGTGAAAAGTTTGATCTGAACATGATGTGAGGAACTAGCCCATGAGCATTTGATTAAATCAATCTTCAAAGGAAAATAAAAAAACGGAAAAATCATCTCAAAACTCAATTTTCACAAGGAGACCTATGACCGGATATACAAATATATTAATCGCCTAAAAAACCTAAGAGAATTAAAATGCTAACAGAACACATCCTAAATCAAAGCTTCCAAAAACCATAGTAGTTAATCCAAAATATTTCTTTTGTTTTCGGTATTTAAAAAATAATTCTAAATTCCTAACAATATAAGAGATTATGACAAGATATCAGAAAGAGTATCTGTCTAGCATCATTCTCGAAAACTATCAAAAAGGTCAATACATGTTCTATAACTTTTCCCTTTCAGGTTTATCGATTGGTTTATGATTAAATGGCACATTAAGATTATCAAGTTCCAAACCACATCTCAACATTAGAAAAAGTCAGCAGCATTCCGATTTGGTCAAGAAAAAATAACTATCCTAAATTAAAGAGAGAAAAACAAAATTAAACAAAAAACATTCACGTGTTCTTGAGCAATAAGAGGGTGTGCATTCCTACACCCACAAGTACTAAAAACATTAAACTAAGGCTATATTTGGTTCATGGAATGGAATAGCTATCTTTATTCAGTAAAATGCTTACTCACAAAATCATGGAATAACAATTCTATGGAATTATTATTCCGCCCAATACAAGAAATAGCCATTCTATATGGAATAGATATTCTATTCCTTACATGTTCCATGAACCAAAGATAGCCTAAGTAGTATAACCATGCCCATAATTTATACAATTCCTAGAAACAAAAAGGCTTCTGAAAAACAATTATATAAAGAGGGCCAAACTTACAATCACAGTTGTGACTACTGCTCTAACTTCTCCCCTATCAGCCATGGTCAACTCCGTAAATCTCTTTGCAATGCTATCTATATGCCTCAACCTTACATTCCCGGCCAACACAACTAGTAGGATGTAATAAAAAGAATGTTTGGAGTATGAGAACAGAAAAACATAAATACATCAAATCTTACAGCCATAGATATGTAAGAACAGTTTATATAGATGTTTGAGAAAAATAACAAATTGCTTAAGCAAAGCTTTGAAGAATGAACAGACAGACAAAATTAACTAAAAGTCTAAAAGAGTATGATTCATTATAGATATCACAACCCTCGTTTTATTTATGGTGGTAACGATGTATCCCGATGCTTAGACTTTTTTTCGAGGTTTTAGCATTCGTTTTATTTATTGCCTATCGCATAATCACCATTTATCAAAAAAAAAATACTAAAAGTCTAAAAACATTCTACGAGAATACTGCAAAGCCAATATTGTCAATGCAGGCAAATCCAACCAGCAAGACTTGCTAAACAAAATACCATTCAATAGAAGGTTGTGCATGAAGCAACTATCATTTCAAATGAGCTTGAATAGATAATATCTCATCATATTCAAGTTACAAGTATGCCTATAATATTACTAATGTACAGAAAGAAAATACTAAACATAAAGTTTCCATCAAATTGAGAACGATTTAGTAATACATCAATTTTCACCGATCAAAATAAGACATTCATATAAAATCCAATTAAAGCATTTGCATATCATATGAACTAAAGATAACACAGATATAAGGTTTAATGCATTTAAATTCATTTAACTGAGAAATATTCTCACCTAAGATATTCTTTGTAACATCAGAATATTTAGCTTGGCCACATATTTCATTAAGGGCCTTGACTCTTGTATCAGAAGGCACTGACAAGTCCTTTGTAAATTGGGAAAACATGGGACTTTTCTTTGTAACAGCCACAATGTCCAGAATTTATGCCTCAACCTTGTCCAATGCACTAGCTTTTTTGGCTGCAATGTATAAAGCAGAGGCATATTGGCACCTAAATGTCAAAGATAGCCATTAACCAGAGGTTAAAACTGGAAAGAGAGAAAATGTATAATTTCTAATTTTAAAACCCCATAACTCTGGTTAAAGATACATTAGAGCGTAGTTGCATGACTACATGTCAATCACACTTACATACAAGAAAAGTTAGTAACAAATAATGTGTCAAAATAA
Organism: Mercurialis annua; assembly: GCF_937616625.2. Taxonomy (NCBI): domain Eukaryota; kingdom Viridiplantae; phylum Streptophyta; class Magnoliopsida; order Malpighiales; family Euphorbiaceae; genus Mercurialis; species Mercurialis annua. The sequence goes on from NC_065577.1 coordinate 10,980,370, forward strand.
AGATACATCAAAACTCTATACATTACCACCAATGTGAAATGTAATCCAGACGCTTTTGTTCATAAAAAATCGGAAGAACCAACCAAATAAAAAGAAAAAATCATTTACAATTTATCCAAATCTTGCAATGACTATATGAAAGCCGACGAAATTTACGCTGATGTTATTACATGTAGTGAAATGAAACCACCAACTCCTTTTCTTGCTTTTCTCTCCTTTCTTTCATTCGCTTCCAATTCTTTTGGACTCAAAATATATTTCCCTTTGTTAAACACTAATCAAGGGGTACATAATAAGTTCAGTTACCAGGCTAAGTAATGAAAGACCTCTTTAACCCAAATTCCATTTCATTAGGTGAAAAGCCATCGTTTGATGAACAAAACTTATGTCACGGGCACATATTCCAAATCATACCCAGAAAGCTATATTCCTAGACAGCATAACATTTCTCACAAACACATAAACACAAATAATAAGCATAAAATTTCATCAAATGTTTTGTTACCTTAATTTTTCATCAAACGTTTTGTTACCTCCTGTCCTGATGCAGTAGCATAATTTTTCGAAGACTGTAAGCAACAAAAATTACCAACCTTTATATAACAGCCACAAAATTCAAGTAACAATAATGTGTCAAAATAAGAAAAACTCTCCATCTCATAATAACATATTTATTAAAATTATCGTTTATTTCTCAGATTCTTAATATACTCTAATTGTTTTTTACATGGGTATCAAGCAAATATCAAGGATTGAGGGAATCATTTAATAAGGAATACCATAGTCTAGAACAGCTATACCAATATAACTATTAAATTAGGGTTATCTGCATATCAAATCTCAAAGTTTCACTTTTATAGTCATTTAATCTCATTCTTTATAGCGTTGCATCGCACACCGCAACCTTTCAATTTTTGGCATTATGTAGCAGTTGCACATTTCCATTTTATGACGGCGTTTTATACAAAACGGCGCTGATTTTGTACGCATTTTATAGCTTTAAAATTGGTGAAAAACGACTATATGCATAAAAAAACTTAAATTTTATCTACTAAACTGCTATAAAATCAATTCAAATTTACGAAATTTAAATATCATCGAATGGTATGAACAGTCACAATCTTCATTTAACATAGCCCAAATTAACATTTCAGATTCTAAAACAAACAAACAAAAAAAAACTTAACCTTCTGCTTTATTTTGATAATAAGTATGAGTAACTTAGCGTTTACAAAAGCTAAGCGTTCATCAATCACTAAAAATTAAAATAAAAAACAAAGAAATTAACAATAATAGTCTTTTACCTCAGATGTGAAAGCAGCGGGGTTAACGACGGAGCGTTGAACGGAGGATCCGGGAGCAGACAGAGAATCGGATCTTAGGATCCGATTAGCAAGAGGAAGACCCGATCTGATACGCCCAAACATTGTTTTTCTTTTTAGAGCTTTTGTTGTTTTCAATGGGTTTTTGATATTATTGTGCCTCATGGGCATAGGAAACTACCGTTTGATGCCCGTTTGGAATTGAATTCCAAATTTATGCCTGAACGGATTAAATTTTTTTCTATTTATAGTCCCTCACCCCCATTTCTAAATGAGCACAAAAAAAATGTTAGTATGAGTAAGTAAATGTAGAGAGTTTGTGAGGGAAAGAAATAGAGTTTAAGAAGCAAAAAATAGCTAATGTTGAACGGAAAAAATTTGTGAAGAATATTTCAAAACTACATTTTTTGTACGATACTATTTTTTCTGGAGGACTTTAAGAGGTGAGTCCGTTTAATTTTTTTAATTATTATTTTAAATACTGTTATTGTTTAGTAAATATTAGAAATTAAAAATTATTATAATATAGAGAAATGTTAGACATTAATTATTAATTATAGTTTAGAAAAATTATTGGGGTAATTTTTTAAAAAATTATAAATAGTTTGTTTATTTAATTTTTTAATAATTTTATTATTAGGAAAAGTCAGAGATTACTATAAACTATTAAAATATTAGTCTATTAAACTTTTAAATTCTTAATATAGATTGTTATTTCATATAATTATATTAGGGTATGTTTAATTTTTCTTATTTTCAAAATATTTGATAAAAATTATTAAAAATAATATAACAGTATTTCGAACTGATAAAAAGATATATATTTAAGAATCGCATTTTAAAAATAACGGTGACATATTTGTTTTTTATTCTCTAGCAATGACGACCGCAAACCTATCTTTTCTTAAATGCTGCGATGGCCGTATGGTAAACTCTCCTTATGGAGTAGAATATCATGGCGGTCGTCGGGTTAATATGACGCTTATAGAGATAATGAATTTCAAATAATTACAAAATATATGTAAATGGGCAGCTTTTACAGACTTCGAAGTAGAAATTACAAAAATCTACTTCCTGCTTCCAAGAATCGAAAGGGGTGTAATACGCATGTACTCGTTGTTTTCTGTGGAGAATAATTAGCACTTGTTTAGAATTTTGAATGAGGCTATGAGGTTTCCGGCACTCGATGTTTTGGAATTAATTATACGTGGAGTACGAGATTGTGGTTCGTAACGAGATTTTACTGGATCAGTTGGTTTCAAGTAATTCAAGTGGGTCGGAGAGGAGTAGTGATGAAGAGGAAGAAGATGATTTATATGGCAGCGACGAAGAGGATGTCGGGGAAGATTTGGGAGAAGATACACGATATCATTCGCAACTCCCTGAGCACGTTAGACGGGTGGATGTTTTAGACTTTGACGTTGCCCCAGAGGCTGATGAAAACATTGTGTGGACTCCTGGGATGGAGTTTCAAGAAGGGATGATCTTCCCAAATCGTGATGTCGTTCAAGCTTGTGCGACTTCTTATTCAGTCGACATGGGAAGGGAGCACAAGAGTCACCGGACTGCCAACTCGACAATAGTGTCGGTTTGTAAGCACAATGAAATATGCAAATGGTGGTTGCGTGCTACACTGCTACAAATAAATCAGATGTGGGCGTTGACAATATATAACCGGCCACACACGTGCAATCAACTGTTACCTGATCCTAACCATCATAATTTTGGGGTTGGTCCGATCGCAAAATATATCAGGACTCAAGTAATGGAGCAGCGTGATATACGGATAAAGACCCTCATTGCCAGAATTTGGAAAACATATGGAGTGAGGCCTCCGTATAAAAGAATATGGAATGCGAAGGAGAAGGCAATAGATGTTGTTTACGGGGCTGGTATGAGTCATTCGCTATGGTTAATAAGTTCATGAATGAGACGGTTCATGTCAATCCTAGATCATTCTGGCATGAAGAAGGTATAAGCAAATCCTAAACTATTATGTGGTTTTGTGTAGAACTAGTAAACTACGTACTAACTCTAATAATATACAACTTGTGATACGCAGGCGCCGAGGTGTACGTTGACGGGATGCTTCAGCCGAATGTCGCACCGTTCATTAGAATGTTCTGGACTTTTTACTCGACAATTAAAGGGTTTCTGTTCTGCAAGCCTAATCTGTTTATCGATGGTACTCATATGTATGGAAAATACAAAATGACCATATTGATCGCGTCGGCAATAGATGGGAACAATCACATAATGCCACTGACATTTGCACTTGTTGAATATGAAAATGCTGACACTTACGAGTACTTTTTTTAGCATTTGCGCAAGCAAGTAATTCGCGATAGGAAGGTGGCCATTATATCTGATCGACATGCTGGAATATTGTCGGATTTGAACCGTCCAAAATGGGCTGGTGTTCGCTCACAAGTTCTGCTGTCACGACCCAAATTATTGAGCCGAGACCGGCGCTAGGAAATGGGAGTGGTAGCTCCGAAACCCGTAGCAAACCTAAAACCACTAACACTTTTTCGCATTTAAATGTATAATATTGTATATAAAACATTTCTAGAAAAACTCTTTTGGATAAAGCGTTTATAGTTATTAAAATATCATATTAGAGTTTACAATATAAAATACCGTTTGAAGTCAAAGCGTCTATCTAATATTGACACCTACTGACTACTGCAGCTCTAGAAACTCATGCTTGTGCAAGTCCAATGACTTCTGGCACAATGGTGATGGTTTATCTGATCCGACTCGGACTACCTGCAAACATCAGAGTGAGGGGTCAGTATTTGGGAAAATACTGATTGAGTTTGCAAGTTACTACTGGTATTATCAAAATATAGCATCGCATGCTTAATACCTATGTAAATTCCATACATGATATAAGCACACAGCAAACATTCCTAAGTAACAAACTCTATCGAAACTTTAATCCTTGTTTTGCTAAACGTATATAATCGAATCAACTTGATCCAAATGGTCCGGCCCGGGAGTGTTTACACTCAATCACGTCAGTCGCGACCAATCTCTTAATTCCAAAGTGTGAGTCCAACTCACTGGTGGGTCCAACCCACTAGATACGGGGCTCAGGTTACTTAACCGAGTTCACTCTCGTGGGGCTCAGGTTATTTTAACCTAGTTCACTCTCGTATCGCACTCTTATCGTATGCGCGCTTCGTAATCTTATAGACAATCTTGACACGCTAGACTGACTCACTGGTAATCTCATAGCCTATTGACATTCAATAGGTAATTAATTTCTATTAATCACATAGTAGCTACTCATATTCAAACAATGAATATAATGGCATTCATATAATCTAATTTATCAAACATAATATCTCATACAGACAAATCATATAAATGTGATGTATTAATATTAACATTCATAATATATGAAAATAACTTTCATAATAATAAAAATACGCGAAAGTAAATTGCCACTCACTGTGACCGCTATCCAAAACGACATTATCGTCACTCGATCAAGCAGGTTCCGTGCATCGTTTGATCTCATAGCTACTCCAGCTCATCGGCCTGATAGCTCGTCGATACGTCAGTTACTTAATCGAGTTACTTGTACGTTTAATCCATATATGTAGGCTTAATATCAAAACCCTAAGTATAAACTTAGGTTAATATAATCGTACTTCAAATATGACTCTTAACTTTGATCGTATTCTAATACTTAATCGAGATATTCGTTATATCTCTTATTCATCGATTCTTAAACTTATGTTCCTTATATCTCGAAACCCTAATCGAACTCGTTATGTTCAATATCCAAATTTCTCGTTTTCGGGGTCCGTGATTCACTTTTAATGTCCGATGTACTTAAAGTCGGAAATCTAGGTTTAAACAGGGCAAAATATCCAAACAGGTATGATTGTTGGCTGTGCGAGCGCTCGATAGGTCCCGTGCATGTGCACGGCCCAGTGTGCGTTCGCACACCAGCAGGTGTGCGTTCGCACACCCAGTGTGCGTTCGCACACCATGTGTGCGTCCGCACACTACGGTTTGCGTTCGCACACCTATGACAGCCCCCGGAAATGTCGTTTTCCCGGGCGCTTCGCTGCTCGCCGGCGTTTCTAACATGCTTCCACATCATTTAAACATATAATCCAATCTATATCTCACCAAAAACGACTATAGAAACGCGATTACGATTCGTTTAATTCGTTAAAATGAAATAGCCCTAATTTACTAATTCTCACAAAAAAAACGTCAAACTTACCTCGATTTGAAGCTTATCGATGATAGAGAATCGAATTCGGAACGAATCGATATAAAGAATGCTCGATTTGGACGAGAAACGGCGAAACGGCGGCGGATCGAATCGATCGCCATTTTCTTTTCTTTCCTTCACTGATTCATTCTTCCTCTTTCTCGATTCTTCATTTCCTTCAATCCTTATATATATATAATTGGCTAAGATACTCTTTCAATCCTTCATTTCTTTAACTTAAACCATTTCTCTTTTAAACTTTCTAATTTAACAAAACGGTTAAATTATTCTTATAACTTGATTACTTATGTATTATTTATATCCATATGAATAATAATAAGCCAAAATTATTATTTCCGTCAATAATCTTTTAATTACTATTCTCGAGACTTAATTGGCTAATTTTCCCTTTGGTCCTTAAACTTTTCAAAAATTGCAATTTAGCCCAAAACCATCCGCGTCCAAATTTTAAAAGGTCTCCGATAGACCCAAAACTTTTACCATAGATACTATAAAACATTTCGCAGACCTTGGCGAAATAATTTTCATTTCGAGATTTATATGGTTAAATTACCACTTTAGTCCCTGAATTCTAGTTCGAGACTTTTCTTAACACATTTCCTTTTAATTTAAATTTCAACTTTAGAATTGGAATATGATATTAAATTCCTTTAATTTCTTGAAAATTGTTTCCGATATCGCCACCCTGGCGATTCAGAACTGGACACATGGTCCAATTAAATATTTAAATATTTTGGGGTATTACATTCTTCCCCCCCTTATAAAAATTTGTCCTCTAATTTTTATATTTTTTTTCTTACTTTAATCCCCTTTTTAATCTAGAATCTTTATTTATAGCAGGGACTCCATGTTCGTCTTACGATACTAGTCAGTGCAAGGAATCATCATTCCAATTTTTGTACTTCTTACACTTTGATGTTAGTTATCACTGACAACTTTACCTTTGATCTCTTCTTTTTTATTCTATAACACAATCCTTGTGTTTATCTTTTGTTTGACATTCAATACTATAAACTCTTAGTTTAATATTTATATCCAATGATAGTTCGTTCTAGCGATACTTTATCATTAAGGACAATAATCCTTGTCACCAGGCTTCCTCGTTAGATAATCTGTTAATTTTCTCTATTTGGTTGTTGTCACGACTTGATCTTGTTCTCATATACTTCTCTATTCGTTCGCATATCCATTGATCTATTTCCTTTAAGCATGACGTACTATCCTTTGAAACTCCTTGTCTCTTCTTACCTCACATCGATCTATTTCATCAATCTGGTTTTCAGCCAGACAGGATTGTTATACTGGTCGCTGAATCTTTATTTTAATAAGGCAGCGTATGACCAATGCTCTGGTAAGCGTTCTTTGCTTGTAATCCTTAAATAAGGATCTTAATATTTTTCCAATCATATACTTGCATCATAATGTGCTCTGATGACGTCGTTAATTGCTTTTAGCTTAATCTTCTTATTCCTCATCCTTTCTTAATTGTTCATCTTCTAACCTTTAGAAATGCTTTTAGTATTTATCGTCATACTCCAACTTTTTCTTATCTATATCTTCCTTCTAATTCTCAATCTTAGTTTGGTTTTTGACTTCCAAATCATTTTCTTTATTATCATATAGCGTTAAGCTTACTTCTCATTACTATCCATGATCTTGGTATTCCGCTTGTTATTCCTACTTTTATTCATATCATAGATGTACTTCTTTGTAATTTTCCTTTGACCTTTTGTCTTTGTCAACCAATAGGATTAATAGCTTAAATACTATACTCCTATGGTATTATTCTTGCGTTCCTTATTCACGCTTCTATCGTGTCTCGTAATTATTTTCTATTGCATTCTTTGCTTTCCTGATCAGCGCATCTTGTATATTGTGTATTACTCGCTTTTAATATCCACAACATCGATCATTATAGAGAGTTGTGGCCTTCTTTGTCTGAATTTCTCGATGTAGTACGCTCTCGATTATTTATATATTGTACTATTATACTTTTACTGACATCTTAACTGTCAGTGGATACGATCCTATATCCCTGTCATCTTTATCCTTCTTTATTTCTATGTGTCCGCGACTACATAGAGTTCCAATTCTCTAATTTCCTTATCAACTCTCCACATGACTTTTCTCTTTTTCTTTTCCTCGATCACTCTTATCGAGTTCCTTGCATCATACACAGGTTATCCGTACTTCTCTTAACTCTGCTTACTTTAACTGATTTCTTATTATCCATAATCTACTTTTGCGTCTTTATACTTTATCATATACGTCATGTACCTTTGGCAATCCCTCGACCGTACGCAGAAAGTCAGTGGAATACTGTCCCACTGGTAGCGTTCCTTGTGATAAGGAGCGCATTCGCCTTCTAGCCTGATTCAGAGCAACTTATGCCCAACCGTTGGCTATCTCTGCATCCTTCCTCAGATTGTGACATTTCCATACACTAGACCAGAAATGCTTATCCCGGTACTCCTCGACATCAGACTCGTCTGATAACTTTTCTTTTCCCGAAGTCCTCTTCCTGAGAATTTTCTTTTGGAAATAGATCAAATAAGTTTGATCGTGTCTAACACATCTTAATCCTTTAAGGTTCCTAATCAATCTTCTATATCGATCACATTATACACTTTACTCTTTATTTGATCTAATTTGAAGTTTAAGATTTAGCACTTCACAAACATCCATTACATTTGTACCTTTCACATCTTACTATTCCGCTTCATAATCGAAACCTTGAGGTGGAAGTTTCAACTCTTAATCCACCGATTGTAGTTCTTGTTGTTTATCTCTCGATCTTTCTAATCGTATACTTCAATTATTCATTTTTATTATATCTTCTAATCTAAGTACCTTAATCTTTTCCGATTATCCTTAACCGGAACTAATGATAGACATAATTTCTTAAGTCGGGTCACAAACTTAGTTCATATTATCTAGTCTATCACTGCTCTAATTGCTTGTCGAAACTGATCATGGGTTGAACCTTTCATCGACACCCTAATTCGATAATACTGTTTATCCTTCATCCGCTCGATGTGTACGAGCACCTTACTTTACTTCTCCTAGAGGATCTAGCTTACCGCTTGATCCGTCAAACTCCTTTAATCTTAACTTATATATACAACTATCTAACCTCTATAAGTGTTCCTTTCTTCACGTTAATACCTTCTTTGTATCCATCTTCTATTATTGGCTCACAATTCCTTATATCAGTTGCTTTTACGGCTAACTGATTCATAACGACGTTGGATTATTGTGGCACTCCTGATGCCTGTATAATCCCACTTTATCTTACTAGGTTCCCATTGACCTTCATCTCATTTCTAGCTTTTACTGGCCAATTGGACTAGGTTGTATTCGCTTTTGTTACCTCGATCTTCTTCTCGCGCCTCATATACTTGCTGTGCAACAGCACACGTTCGCGCATTTCTTTGTTCATAGTATAGCGATTATATAAAGGAATACTGATAAATTCCTTAAAATACAACACCTGCTAATCATTACAACTAATCGCTGTCCATGTACGTTGGACTTTCGGAACATCTCCTTCCTTTGACCTTCTATGATTACGTCTTTTGTTGCAAGTCTTCTGAGTGTTCTAACATATTATTGACTTAACAAATTATCAAAATGTATACTTGCGTTGTATATGTAACACGCATATTACTATCGTAGCTATAAGCATCTATGTTGACCGACCTCAAAGAAGATCAGTGTCTCCTAGATTTTCCTTGATTACATATCGTCACTTAAGTCTAGCGAGCATTACGCTCACATGGACTTAATCAAACATCAAGAGTATCAAAACATAACATACATATTCTATACGTTGTTAATCGGACATGCTTTACTTTCCGAACATATCTACTATTCTAGTCGTATACTAGTCTGTTTAATCAATGCTAAGTTCATTAGTTAGAGGCACAAATCCTATGTTCTTACAATTATACGTGTTCATTCGCCATGTTTCCCTGATCGCAACTTGCTCGCGAGCACTTCACTTCCATCACAGAGCTCTGGTCTATGTATACTTACATAAAAACAAAACTTCTTGAAAATTCTTTCAAATAAAACGACTCATTTGAAAATCCATTTAAATCTTAGCAAAATTGTGCACTAGGGTGATAACGTCTCTCATCCCCAAAGAGTTGCCACTTCTCACCTTTTTGTCTGAACATAATGCATACGATGCATGTCCTATTGATGCATGTATTGATGTATATAGTGATGCATTTCTATCAATGTCGTGGCACTTATCAATGACTAACATGGGTCTAGGCACAATTATACTTTTAGAATCGTTAAACACATAACTTCAATAAGTTATAAATTTTAAGTTTCGTAAGTTATCTAGACCTTAAATCTCTGTATCCAGCAAGTTCTCCCACTTCTATAACTTCATACTTTTTCCTCATCCACATCTTGATGTCTTAATCGATCGATTTTAATAGCATCTCTCGCGTTATCTGATGCTAGGCATATGCATATATATATACCATCAAATCACAACCATATCAATTATATTCTATTCATAGGAGGCAATACCTCTCCTAGAAGCTTCATCTCAAAAAGCATATCATGTATGTCTGTCTCATCGAAACAACATATACGTATATATCTTTTATATACGTGTCACAAGAAGCAAATGAGTATTTCACGAATCATTTATCATGCTTATCTCAAAGCACATCATATAAACGATTTGGATCAGACAAACATCACTCTATAGCTGCAGTAGTTCCTAGGTTATTTAACCGACAAACTCATATTAGCAGAGGTAACTGGACCAACTGCTCTGATACCACAATTGTCACGACCCAAATTATTGAGCCGAGACCGGCGCTAGGGAATGGGAGTGGTAGCTCCGAAACCCGTAGCAAGCCTAAAACCACTAACAATTTTTCGCATTTAAATGTATAATATTGTATATAAAACATTTCCATAAAAACTCTTTTGGATAAAGCGTTTATAGTTATTAAAATATCATATTAGAGTTTACAATATAAAATACCGTTTGAAATCAAAGCGTCTATCTAATACTGACACCTACTGACTACTGCAGCTCTAGAAACTCATGCTTGTGCAAGTCTAATGAATTCTGGGACAATGGTGATGGTTTGTTTGATCCGACTCCAACTACCTCTAAACATCAGAGTGAGGGGTCAGTATTTGGGAAAATACTGAGTAAGTTTGCAAGTTACAACTGGTATTATCAAAATATAGCATCGCATGCTAAATACGTATGTAAATTCCATACATCTAAGCACACATCAAACATTCCTAAGTAACAGACTCTATCGAAACTCTAATCCTTGTTTTGCTAAACGTATATAATCGAATCAACTTGATCCAAATGGTCCGACCCGGGAGTGTTTACACTCAACCACGTCACTCGCGACCAATCTCTTAATTCCAAAGTGTGAGTCCAACTCACTGGTGAGTCCGACCCACTAGATACGGGGCTCAGGTTACTTAACTGAGTTCACTCTCGTGGGGATCAGGTTATTTTAACCGAGTTCACTCTCGTATCGCACTCTTATCGTATGCGCGCTTCGTAATCTTATAGACAATCTTGACACGCTAGACTGACTCACTGGTAATCTCATAGCCTATTGACATTCAATAGGTAATTAATTTCTATAGATCTCATACTAGCTACTCATATTCAAACAATTAATATAATGACATTCATATAATCTAATTTATCAAACATAATATCTCATACGGACAAATCATATAAAAGCGATGTATTAATATTAACATTTATAATATATGAAAATAACTTTTATAATAATAATAATACGCGAAAGTAAATTGCCACTCACTGTGACCGCTATCCAAAACTGCATTATCGTCACTCAATCACGCAGGTTCCGTGCATCGTTTGATCTCATAGCTACTCCAGCTCATCGGCCTGATAGCTCGTCGATACGTCAGTTACTTAGTCGAGTTACCTGTACGTTTAATCCATAAACGTAGGCTTAATATCAAAACCCTAAGTTATAAACTTAGGTTGATATAATCGTACTTCAAATATGACTCTTAACTTTGATCGTATTTTAATACTTAATCGAGATATTCATTATATCTCTTATTCATCGATTCTTAAACTTAGTTCCTTATATCCCGAAACCCTAATCAAACTCGTTCCGTGATTCACTTTTAATGTACGATGTACTTAAAGTCGGAAATCTAGATTAAAACAGGGCAAAATATCCAAACAGGTACGATTGCTGGCTGTACGAGCGCTCGATGGGTCCCGTGCATGTGCACGGCCCAGTGTGCGTTCGCACACCTAGTTCGCACACCCGTGACAGCCCCCGGAAATGTCGTTTTCCCGAGCGCTTCTCTGCTCGTCTGCGTTTCCGACATGCTTCCACATCATTTAAACATATAATCCAATCTATATCTCACAAAAAACGACTATATAAACGGGATTACGATTCGTTTAATTCGTTAAAACAAAATAGCCCTTATTTACTAATTCTCCCAACAAAAACGTCAACCGTACCTCGATTTGAAGCTTAACGATGATAGAGAATCGAATTCTGAACGAATCGATATAAAGAACGCTCGATTTGGACGAGAAACGGTGAAACGGCGGTGGATCGAATCGATCGCCATTTTCTTTTCTTTCCTTCACTGATTCATTCTTCCTCTTTCTCGATTCTTCATTTCCTTCAATCCTTATATATATAATTGGCTAAGATACTCTTTTAATCCTTCATTTCTTTAACTTAAACCATTTCTCTTTTAAACTTTCTAATTTAACAAAACGGTTAAATTATTCTTGTAACTTGATTACTTATGTATTATTTATATCCATATGAATAATACTAAGCCAAAATTATTATTTCCGTCAATAATCTTTTAATTACTATTCTCGAGACTTAATTGGCTAATTTTCCCTTTGGTCCTTAAACTTTTCAAAAATTGCAATTTAGCCCAAAACCATCCGCGTCCAAATTTTAAAAGGTCTCCGATACACCCAAAACTTTTACCATAGATACTATAAAACATTTCGCAGACCTTGGCGAAATAATTTTCATTTCGAGATTTATATGGTTAAATTACCACTTTAGTCCCTGAATTCTAGTTCGAGACTTTTCTTAACACATTTCCTTTTAATTTAAATTTCAACTTTAGAATTGGAATATGATATTAAATTCCTTTAATTTCTTGAAAATTGTTTTTGATATCGCCACCCTAGCGAATCAGAACTGGACACATGGTCCAATTAAATATTTAAATATTTTGGGGTATTACATTTGCATTAGACATTTCTGTAGTAATTTTCAGATCAAGTTTAAGAACAAGAGTTTGAAAAAGCTGGCAGAGAAAGCAGGTAATGTTTTTAACAATTACAATGATGAAAAATAGGTTATTATTGTGCATTAACATTGTGGTTACGCTTATGTTTAGGCCGAGCATATCAGAAGAAGAAGTACACTCGCTTCATGGAAATCATCAAGATTAAAAGGCTAGAAGGGTATGCATGGCTAACTGATCCACAAAAGTGACCGAAAGAAAAGCGGACTAGGGTGTATAACAAAAAGGGACTACGGCATAATGTAATGACAACTAACTATGCCAAGTTTGTTAATGCAACCCTGAAGAATATAAGGGGGTTTCCAATCACAGCAATGATTGAGGCAATTTTTGATAAGCTGGTCGATATGTTCGATAAGCGTTGGAAGACGTATGCGTCATTGATTGATACCAATGTTCACTACACTCCAGTATCCCTCCAACTATTGAAAAAGAGGGGGGACAAGGCCCGTTTCCATGTCAGCCAGACATTCGACCGTATTACGATGACTTGTAAAGTGGAAACTAGGAAGAACCACACGACTGGGAGAGGAGGAAATACCCATATGGTCAACCTTCAACAAAAGAAATGCACGTGTGGTAAATTCCAGCAGTTTAAGTTGCCCTGCTCTCATGCTATGGTTGTGTGTGCGAAGGAGAAGCCGAACCCTCATGACTTTGTGCATTGGCATTATCAAACAAAGTTTGTTGTATAATGCTGGAACACCCCATTTAATCCATTACGTGACCGTACAAACTGGAGAGAGTCCAGCGAGCCGCACTTCATTCCAGACCCTGCCTGACTTAGAAAAAGGGGGCGACCGGTCAATCATCGCTTCAGCTGATTAAGGTGTTCTGCATTGTAGCAATGCGGAATGCCACGTGTTCTGCATTCCCACAATGCGGAACGTGTGGACCAAAGCACTAATTTGGAATTTAAATTCCAAATAGGCACAAAACCAGAATCCTTTATGCCTATCAGGCACAAAAATATCAAAAACCCGTTTTCAATTTGTTTTTGTTTTTCAGGCTACATTGAAATGGGTGTTTTTGAGGTAATGAGGGTGGTCTTTTTGTTATGGTGATAGTTTCACCTATGAGTGCATGTTTTTGTGTGATGTTGAGTTTGGATTATGACGCGTATTATCGACAGTTCTTACTTAAGGTGAATTGCATATCTTGTGTGGGCTTCACTCGCCTGATTAATTTTGAGTTGTTCTTTTATTAAGAAAAGTTTATCCTCTCGTAAAAACCCTCACCTTTTAACCTCAATTCGTTCGCACCCTCACCTTGTAAAATCTCCAATTTTACCCAAATTTCCACCTTTCGTCTTTCAATTGAACCCTCGAAGTACTAAATTAACTTCTTTTCACTGGAAAAAGTTCAAATCAATATTTTATATTTTAACTAATATTCAAAATAGTTCTCAATGTTAGAATCTCAACAATAAAACCATTGTGAGCGGAGCGGGGTTCGGGGGCCGCTCGTCCAAGGCTTCTGGCTGACTTCTCGATCTGAAAATGGAGTCATCATCTAGTTCAACTACAAAATACCTTTTAATCGATTAGGTAACCTTACTCGCTTATGAGTAAGATTACAGTATATCAGACCAAAAATCAGGTTCATGGACCTCCCTGAAACTCGTGTTCTCCACTTATCGGTTACCAATTTTATTTGCCTGACATATTTGCATTAATCTCATCTCAACAGTATATATGCAGTTCATAAGATATAAAGCTGGTAATAAACAGGTATGAAAACGTGTAAACAGGTTTGACCCGCATATGACTCGATCTGGACAGGTATTTGAGACAAGTAGCAGGTACTCTTAAACATACATCTAATCTTAGAGGTTTCTAACACATAGCAAAGTCTGGCTGATCTGGATATTTTACATGTACAAAGCCTAAATCCGGATGTAAAGGTTTGATTGATTGATTTTATTAGTGAGTCTTAAAAATCCTATACAACCGTTACTATATTTTATGGAAGTCCTACGATATCTAGATGATGGCCTGTAATTGCATTATTTGGCTAATTTATGTGACTATTCCTTTAACCGGTTAATTGATATGCTTTGGAAAGTGGTGAACATTGCTGGTATACATACAAGGTTAGAAATACTTTTTAACCTCGTTGACTTTGAGTGTTTGACACTCGCATGGGTTTTAACCATCGGTCTGGTCGGAACCGGCTCACGGTTAAACCACGAGAGTCGTGCGTCTCGTCAATCTAGTTCTACTGGTTCAAACTGTGGTTGATCATGAGTTCAAGTGGACCCGGAATTGGCTCTAGAAGTTGTTGGTTTGCTTGACATCTGACTCATGGGCCCGGCTTATATTTTATGTTACATCGATGGATTTCTGGGTCCGTTTTACATCGAGCTTGGCCCGTTACAGAGAAAAAAAAATAAAGTACATGAAAAGCAATAAATCTGGGTTCGCAATGGGCCTAATTCTGAGCTCAAACGAGCCCGAAAACCTAGTTTGAAGATCTGGATCTAAGTTTTGTAATTTGGGGATGAATTTGTAGGAAGCATGGACAAAGAACTGGGCACCGTTTTGACTGCCGGCGCCGGTAGTAGACAACCGGCGGCGGTTCTGGACAGCAGGTCAGCAACTCGTTTTTCAGCAGTTTTGTTTGTTTTCAGCTCGGTTCTCACCCGTTTCAGTTCCATTCTCGTGCAAAAACAGTCAAAAAAGCATTAAATCGAAGAAGGAATTCAAAACTAATAGTCTGGAAGTGTTTTAAGGTGATTTGAGCATCAAAAATATAAAATTATAGGAACTTTATATTTGTATTTTTCATGGCAAAAAGAGCTAAAACACCTAAAACATGCATTCTAGAGGTTTTAGTTAATTGAGTTTCTGGATTTGAGCTTAAAAACAACTAATTACAGCTAATTAACATGTATATCAACGATTTCATAGCAAATTGATAATTTAATTATTAAATCTAACATGGCAATTTTATGGCTAAAATTAGCAAATAAGCTAAACATACACCCTAAATCACATAATTACAGCAAATATAATGATGATTATGGCATAGATTCATGGAAAATCAAAGAGATAATTAGAGGGTCCTCAGAATTATCGGTCTGAGTCCTTAGCTCTTTGGTGGCGAAGTAGATACGAAATCCAGCTTTGAATCTAGTGCTTGTGTTGCGTTCTTGGAGAATTAATACGTGTTTTAGTGTTTTAGGACTAGAAATTGGTGTGATTTTGTGTGTGTGTATGTGTGTTGAAAAATTCAGCTATGGCTAGTCTAGGGGGATCGAATTTTTTAGTCTTATTCTCTACGGTTTGTGTGCCACCTTTTACTAGGCTGAGTTAAGGTTGAATTTGTAGTAATTTGATTAGGGTTAGGTTTGCTTAAGTTTATTTAAAGTCTTGTCCTTTCTAGAATTCAGATTAGGTTTAAAGAAGTGTTAAATGATAAGACTTCTAGGATTAGGATTAGAATTTTAGAATTTTAACTATTTACTTTAGGATTTTAACTATTAAATTCAGGTTTCGACCTTCTAGCTAATTAAAAAGGTGCTAAAAGTCCGTTTTGATGTCTAAAAGTGCCAAAAAAGCTATTAAGATTTTATAGATTTGGTTATGGTCAATTTTAGTCCGTAAAACTTGCAAATTGGCCCATAAACTTCTAACACATTGCAATTAGTCCAATTTCTGAACTTAGACTACAGTCTCTTTGGATTTTTATAGGCTATTTACGACTAATTGCGTTTTAATCCTCCAAGGTTGCACCTGTGCACAGATTACGCCTGTTTGGATCCTAGCAAACAAATCTGTAGCTCG
The DNA here is from genome assembly GCF_937616625.2 of Mercurialis annua. Taxonomy (NCBI): domain Eukaryota; kingdom Viridiplantae; phylum Streptophyta; class Magnoliopsida; order Malpighiales; family Euphorbiaceae; genus Mercurialis; species Mercurialis annua. The sequence continues at coordinate 10,997,061 of NC_065577.1, forward strand.
TCATCCGGAAAGATTTCTCTGGAAATCATCATTGGACACTTCAGTCCCTCATCATTTTTTACCTGTCCGGAAAATAGGTGTCTCCAACCATCTTCCCTAAAAAATATACAAAAATTACTAAATTTCACATCAACTTTTATTCAACCTTACCATTTTAGTTCCGCAAAACTAATTAAATTAATTTTTTTAACAAAATATTCGACGTTTTTTAACAAAAGAAAAATTAACGAAAAATTGGAGTGTTCTTCCTTGCGAAGAACAGCCACCGCCGGAAAAATTTCTGGCGGTTGGTTGGTGGTGGCTAAAATTTTTAAAAATTATTTTGATTCGGTTCAAAATGGGAGACTACATAATTTTTTTAATTAAATTTAAATTAACAATAATATAAAATTATATTAAACTAAATTAATTTTGCGGAGTAAAGAGGATGAGATATGGTTTTAAAATTAAATTAATTTTGAAATTTTAGTAAAAATGGTTTTTTTATTTAAATATTAACATTATAGACTATTTAGAATATGGGTTAAAATATAAAGTATTGATTTGAATTTTTTCAGTGAAAGAGGTTAATTTAGTACTTCAACGGTGGAATTGAAAAACGAAAGATGGAAATTTGGGCAAAATTAAAGATTTTGCAAGGTGGGGTGCAAACGAATGGGGGCTAATAGGTGAGGCGTTTTTCAAAGGATAAGCCTTTAAGAAACGGAAATTCATTAGTTTTTTTTATCCAGGATATAAGATGGAATCTATAAAGGACATTTGCCTCCAAGAATAAATGTCATGAGATTCATATAGCACCTTTCTTGCTTGCAAATGAGCTACTACATTGGCTTTTCAGTTTACATGAGAAATGCCTACACAATAGTTTAAATTCATTAACTCAAAACAATCAGAAACTATAAGGCTCATATCACATAGCCAGTTCTCGTTTTTTAGAGCTTCTTACCTTGGAATCACACTTGATTCTGAAAGGAATTTGATTTACTTCCATATATAGTGTAACACCCACATTTAAATTGCATATAGTCATGCTCATACATTCATGCATCTTCGATGATCAAGAGTAAGCGTCGTTCATTTGCATACACGTGAGCATTTAAATTAATGATTGATGTTAATTAAATGAAAATGATGGGGTTTGATTAATGATGTAACTGTTCAAAATGAATAATAGGTAGTATAACGACTAACAAATATATCAGAACTAAATTGGAGTGAAAGTACGTCGGTAAATTAGGTTGATTTGAGTGGTTCGAAATGAAATTAAGTTTGGGGTTAGAATTGAACATATAAAATATTTCAAGGATTAAATGAGATATTAGTATTTATGAATGATTCCATAAAACCAATCTTATTATAGCATGAATAAGTCCTAGCTAAATGATAAAAACCACCTCTTCACTTTCATTTATCATATATCAAAACGAGAATGAGAGAAGTAGAGTAAAAATGTGATGAAAACCTAAACCTAACTCCAGCAACAAGATCAATTACACCTTATTTAAAGTTTGGATCAAGAAAAGGAGATATTTGGTAAGTAATTTAAGTGTTTTGGTTGATTAGGTTAGAGTTCATCATCTTTTTGAAAGCAATTGCACATATCCGAAAATTGTATCTCTGTTGTTTATATCATAAAACGAGTTATACAACTCCAAATTGATTGATTCTTGATTTTATGGAAACTATAGCTAGTCTACTGCAATTGTTATTCTTTGTATTTCATCATTTGAATTCGCTATGATAGCCAAATAGTCCATACCATTTTGTAGCTCGATCTGCCTGTACAGCCTGATAGGGTATCACCAACACTTGCATATCTCATTGTTTAGAGATCTAATTGAGTTGGTTCTTTTTGGTATCTTTTCTAGACTCATATACCTATAACTTCACCGAAGGTTTTTGCCAAATTATGTTTATGTTAACTAAAACTTTTTAGTTTTGACAAAAGACTAATTCTGTCATTAGGATGGTGAATAAGGAAGAAACATTTAGGTGTGCACTCTGTTTTGACAGTTTAACCTAGCTGTGTTGTATTTTGCATAATTTGATTTATGCTAATCCAATTGATGTGCTTCTAATTGTAAATGAAACTAGACTCCAATATACAGGACTCATATCAATAGTTTGTATAAATGATGTTTGAGTTAGGAGTAGTACCTATTTTAAGTCATTGCACATAATCTGCCTAGAAAAGAAAAAGGGTTATGGTTACTAGTTTATTTCTTTATGTAAACTATCAAAATAGTTTTACTTTGTGAATGAATTGAGATCGTATATGTGAATAGGTACTTATAGACCAGGAGGTAATACGACGGACAAGCCGGGAACTTCACGGGTTTGAGACTCGGTGAATTGAGTAAGTGAATAGATAGTGTTATACTTGGTATATACGTTTGTTTGCAATTGCAAGTGTGTGTTGATTTGAGACGTAAATGCGCTTGTGAATTATGGTTGAATTATTGGTGTGAATTATGTTTTGTTTTTGAGAATCATGTCATACTTATGTTTGGAAATTCAATGAGAATTGAGATAGCCGTTGGTTGCCTAAAATGGCGATTCGGGCCAACGACGTGAGATTGAGTTATTGGCTGCCTAAAGGGCGATTTAGGCCAATAACATATGTTGGTTGCCTATATGGCGATTTGGGCCAACATGAGAATTATGCGCATGATTGAATATCCTTCTGTAAGCTTGATGTTGATTGCAAATGTGAGAATATGTTTGCTTTGAATTGAACATTGGACTACTACATTTGTTATGGTTATTGTTTATGTTGAATGGATCATTGCTTGAGTTATATATGAGTTACTTGAAATGCTTATGAATGTGTATATTTAGTATGCATATATCTATTTTCTTATTGAGTTGCAGGCTCACCCCTCTGCGTATTTTTTTTCAGGATACAAAGAGTTGCATTGAGTCGACATTTGCATCTGATAGAGGTTTCAGTTGGGCCAATCGAGAGTTCATTGCACGTGCATATTTTGAAGTGTTTATGTGTATAAGATAGATAACAAAACTTTTGTACTGAGAGTTTTTGTATAAAGTTATGTATTAGTGTTTGATGTGAGATAGTTTGAATGTTACGGTTATGCGATAAGTTAAAACTTTTGTGTCGAAACATAACATATATTAAATGGATTTTGTGATGTTTGTTATAAATAAATCGAGTATATAATGTTTTTATTTGAGGGTGTCACATATAGCTAGTGTAGTTCCATCTCTCACCGTCACTACTTGCAACACCCACATATTTAGATTTCATAATGTCATGCTCATAATGCATTTCATTCATTTTGATGATCATGAGTACTGAGTGGCATTCATATGCATTTACATGAGCATGCAAGGTATGATTGATTTTCAATTAAATTGAATTTATGGGTATTAATTATATCATAACTATTTTAAATGATAAAGAGATACTATAATGACAATTAGTTATAGTAGGACTAAAGTGCATTAAAAAAGACGCTTTAGTTATCAATAAGGACTGAATAATTACTGATTCGGAGTCGTAATTTGAATTTCATCAAATTTTATATATCATTTGGTAATTAACCATATCTTATAAAATAGGAAAACAATTATAAAAGATAAAGTGTGAGGTATTTTGGTAATAAATATTAGTTTAAGGTGCTAAAGTTATGAAATGAGATATTATATCTATCCTTATCATTCTACATATTCTTGATCATACCTAAAACTTCTAAAACACAAAAAAACTAACAAGAGCTAAGTGAAAGAGAATGAAAAAATAGAGATGATAACTAAGATTTCCTAAACTTCAAATTGATCAAGTCATAGCTAATTAAATAGTAAGAATCAATAATATACAAGTGATTAGGAGTTCACTTAATAAATTTATTGATTAATTCAACTTTCTTAATTAGGGTTCTTGTGTAAAATTGGGAAAAGGATAAATGATGATAAGATCATATAAATAAGTTATAGCAAGTGACTTTTGAGTTTGATGTTAGTAATATAAGTGAGTTAGGGTAAAGCAAAAGCTATGAGTTGCGAATTCTGGTTTCTGCCAAGAATTTTGTGCAGGTCTGTCATATTGTTTTGATCGTATCTCGAGTTACATAATTCCAAATTGAATTATTCTTGTTTTATAGAAACTATATCTAGAATAATACAATTGTTATTCTTTGTGTTTCATCATTCGAAGTCGCTAGGATAGCCTAATAGTCCATACTGTTATGTTGGTCTGTCTGCCTATACAGCCTGATAGAGTATTACCAAAACTTGCATAACGCATTGTATAAAGATCTAATTGAGTTAGTTATTTTTGTTATTTTTTATAGACTCATATACCTATAAATCAAGAGAAGGGTTTTGTAAAATTATGTTTATATTGATGTGTGGATCACTTTTAAGATATGATATATGTTCAGTCTACTTGTAGAACTATAGCTGCAACCTTATCTGCTTGTAAAATTGATAAAATGAGTTATATATGTCCAAATAATGCCATGTTTGATTCTGTGAATTATTTAGCATGTTATTATTTTTGGCAAAAGATCAATTCTATCATTTGGATGGTTAATAAGGAGAGAACTTTTAGTTGTACACTCTGTTTAGACAGTTTGACCTAGTTATATTGTAAATTGCATAATTTGCTTTATACTAATCCAATTGATGTGCTTCCAATTGGAAATGAAATTAGACTCAACTTTATAGGACCCGTATTAATATTTTTCATAAATAATGTTTGTGTTAGGATTTGTACCTATTTAAAGTTGGTACATGAAATATGCCTAGTAAAGAGGATTGTTATTACTAGTTGCTTATTTATGTAAATTATCAAAATAGTTATACCTTGTGAATGAATTGAGATGAATAGGTACTTATAGACCAGAAGGTAATACGACCGAAAATCCTGGAACATCATGGGTTTGAGACTCGGTGAATTAAGTAAGTGAATGAATAGTGTTATACTTAGTATATACGTTTATTTGCAATTGTAAGTGTGTGTTGATTTGAGACATAAATGCACTTGTGAATTATGGTTGAATTGTTGGTACGAGTCATGTTTAGGTTATGAGAATCATATCAAACTTATGTTTGATATTCAATGAAAATTGAAAACAATCGTTGGTTGCTTATTGGGGATTCGGGCCAACGACGTGAGATTGAGTTATTGGTTGCCTAAAGGGCGATTTGTGCCCATAACGTATGTCAGTTGCCTATATGGCAATTTGGGCCAACATGTGAATTATGCGCATGATTGAATATCCTTTTGTAAGCTTGATGTTGATTGTAATTGTATGAATATGTTTGGTTTGATTTGACCATTGGAATGTCCTGTTGGTTATGATTATTACTTATGTTGAATGAATTATCACTTGAGTTATATTTTAGTTACTTGAAAATGCTTATGAATGTGTATGTTTAGTATACCTATATCTATTTGCTTATTGAGTGCATGCCCACCCCGCTACGTTATTTTTCAAGATACAAAGAGTTGCATTGAGTCGACATTTGCATTTGATAGACGTTTCAGGTGGGCCAATGAAGAGCTCATTGCACATGCATATTTTTATGTGTTTATGTATATAAGATAGATAAATGAAACGTTTGTACTAAGATTTTTGTAGCATGTTGTGTACAAAGTATTTTATGTGAGATAGTATGAATGTATATGGATATGCTTTTAACTAAAACTTTTATGTCATAACATGACATGTATGAAATGGATATTTTTGTGTTTGTTATACCTTTATGAGTAAATAATGTTTTAATTAAGAGGGTGTCACACTACTTCTCATACAACTATTTCCGGCCTCCAATCATGTCTCTTGCGCCCTGCCGCTTGAACTTCTCCTTTCCAGTCTAGAATTACAACTCTGGTGATAAATTTTTCACCTCTGTTATCAAAGCCTGCACCCACTTGGATGTAGTAAGTACCTTGTTTGGGTAGGATCCACCCACTGCCCACTACAGCTACTCTGACTTGCTTTTTCTTCCGTTGTGGCTTAAACCCTGGTTGCATATGGAATTTCCTGATAATCCCCTATATAGCAGAGTGCCTAGTCCAGGCATTGTTCCACTAGCTTGATATTCCTCCCAAAGAGAAAACTATTTCTATTACCCCAAATTATCCATAGAACCATGCCAAAGATCATCCTTTTTGTCTTGTCTAGGCTTTGATGGGCTTCAGTTAACAAATCTTTTACCCTCCATCCTCTTCCAGACTTAATCGTAATTTCTCCTTTCCAAGACTGCCACAATATTCTTGTTTGTTTGCAAAACCATACGACATGTATTATAGTTTATAGTTTATAATTAAAGTCAGGGCAATGCCAAACAATGTCCATTCCTCTCTAAATAAGAAAACACTTTACTAGAAGCCATTCATGAGAGTTTCCATGTAAATATCTTGATCTTCGCAGGTAAGTTCACCTTCCATAATGTTTTCCACCATTTCATCATATTTCCTCCTCCAGAACCCTCAGAATTACCCATCAACTTGCCTGTTAGGAGGTAGCCACATCTCGCTGAATAAAGACCTTTCTTATCATAGTGTCACTTCAAAGCATCCTTCAGTTGAGTGATTGTCAAGGGGATATTTGGTACGCATTCTGCGCCCTCCTTCAAAAAATCTCTTCCATCAGATCTTTGTTCCATTTCCCTGCATTTATCATAAGCTCATAATTGTCGCTTTTGAATTAAATCTTGGGGAACTTAAGGTTTTGAAGGTATATTCTCCAGGAAACCACTTGTCATTAAAAACCTTTATGTTAGTCTCGTCCCCTACCCTCCATCTAAGCCCAGCCTGGAGGATATCTCTAGCCCACAGAATGCTCTTCCATATGTAGAAGGTTGTTCTAAGACATCTTGCTTACATCAAGCTGCTCTTTTTAAAGTATCTACATTTGTAGATTTTAACCAACACACTGTCTGACTTAGTAATGACGTTCCATCCCTGTTTAGCCAGGATGCTTTTATTAAAACACTCTAGATTCTTAAAACCTTGCCCCTCTTCACATTTTGGTTTACATAAAACATTCCATTTAGACTAGTGGATTTTCCTAACACCGTTTGAGTTTCCCCACCAGAACTAGTTGCATACTCTCTCAATTTCCACTATCAAGTTCTTAATTCTAAAACAAGTCATGTAATAAACAAGAATGGATTGTACAATTGGTTTAATTAACTCCTTTTTTACCTCCTATTGAGAAAAAACTTCCTTTCTAAGATTGCAGCTTTTGCCAAATGCTTTAAAGAATATCTTTGAAGTTGTTCTTCTTGCTTATCCCCACTGAAGATGGTAGGCCCAAGTATTCTCATGAAACTTCACCACAAGCACCATTTTGAGTTGTTTATAATCATCCCTGATTGTTGGGCATTTTATCAAGGCTGTTCTTAAACTTTTTGACTCACGCTGTTAACACTTGCTAACAGTGATACTTTAAAAAATTAAGACACGTTTCATATTATTTGACGTGTCAAATGATAGAGAGATTGTTTTATTTTTCAAACTACCACGTCAACGAGTGTCAACGGCGTGAGTCAAAAAATAGGTGGAAGGGTTACTGACTTCCAAATCAAAGTTCAGGCGGTTTACAAACAGAAATTGAAGATTAAGCACCGTCGTGATAAAACACCTGAAGGCCGAGGACGGTAGGTGATTTAAGCATGTTTATATAAAGGTTTAAATGCATCAAAAATCACGAAGTATTGCGTGTTTTTGGTATTTGACACAAACTTTTAATTTTGACATAAAAATACATGAACTATCTGGTTTTTGCATATAAGACCAAGTTTGTATTTTTTTCAAAAACCGATGTCGTTTGAGGTAAAAAAAAAACGGTGCCGTTTTAGGTCAAAAACGGTGTCGTTTTATATCCAAAACGGTGCCCGTGTTATCATTGCAAAAATTAGATAGTTCGTGTATTTTTATGCCAAAATTAAAAGTTCGTGTCAAATACAAAAAACATGCGATAGTTCGTGTTTTTTGGTGCATTTAAGTCTTATATAAATATTAAAAATTACAAATGTATCTTACTATTTAAAAATAATTATCAAAATATTAGTAAGAATTAATTTTTACCATTGTGGACCACCACAACTAGGAGTGGAAAAAAACCAAACCAGACCAAAAAATCAGACCAAACCGAACTAAAATTCGTTGTTTGTTTCGGTTTTTTTGGTCAAAACGACCTGATTCGGTGTTAAATAGGGAGAGGTTTGGAGATTGGTGTTTGGTTTGATTTGAGACTTTCAAAAATCGAAATAATCGAAAAACCGATGACAACAAACATACGAAAACGATGTCGTTTTAAAAATAAATGTGCCACACTTGTAAGAGGGTTTGGTCTGGACTGGTTCATTCCTAACACTAAAACATCCTCCAATACTACGTCGTTTAGGAAAAATATATAATCATTCTTAAAACTCTTTGAATCCTAATATTTTTATTTTTCTTATTTCTCAAGCAGCCATGTTGCTCTCTCCCACGCTCTCTTTCTACTTCAACTCTTCTTGTTTTTATTTATTGGAAATTTAGGATTTCTAATTGCTTTCTTCAATATCTCTAATTAATATTTTTCAATGGTACATTTTATTTAGTTAGATAAATTTTATCAACAGATTTGCGTTGTAAAGTGACAACAGTAAAATACTCCTATTTATTCGAGTCATTTCACTACGCTTTAGTGTAATTTTTCTTGCATTTTGAGGTGTTTGTGTGCCTTATTTGTGTGCTTAAACTTTTCAGAACATTGGAGCGTTTTGGAGAGTTTTTGGCATAAAAGAAGGAAGAAGTGAAGCCGAGAAGCGGAGAAGCGAAGATTCGGAGCTGAAATAGAGTGTCTCAATCCGAGACACCCTGTTTAAGTTGTTGTCTCGGATTGAGAAACAACTCAGAAGAGGGCAGATTTCTTTGTCTCAATCCGAGACACTCTGCTGAGAAGAAATTTTGCTTCAATTCAAATCACATGGCTTGAGGTCCACTTCCATTTTTAAACAAACACTCTTATAATAATTGTCTTTTATTTCCTATTTTGTCTAGTACTATAAAAGCAACTTTATCTCATTTTAGGTTATGCAACTTTTATTACACCAAACTTATTTAGTTTTAGTTCTCTTTTAGTTAGGACTAGAGTAGTTCTAGGGTTTTGTGCTCCATCTTTTCCACGGTTGTTGTGGTATTGGAGCTTTTATGATTGTAAAACAAGGTTTATTCTATTGAATGCAAGCTTTTATTATTAATTCTCCATTATCTTGTTTATGGTAGTGTTCTACTTTCTACTTAAGGTAATTATTCTCACTTTTATTATGTTTATTAATTGTTGCTTAGTTGTTAATGTTAGCTTAGTTATGGTTAGCTAAGTTCCTAATTTAGGGGTTGTTTATGATTGTCATGTATGATGATTTAGTGAATAGGTTGGGTTTTGGATTAGGGTTTTGTTGTGTTTCTTGGACCTAATGCCTAAATTAAGTTGATCCATTAATCTATGTGTGTTTGATTAGTAGAACGAGAGTTATCTAATTAAACGTATCTAGTTAAGCACAAGCTTAAGACTTAAATGCACTAGGGTGATTTAGGACTTAAGTGGTTGTTTATTTTGCAAATTGATCGTGTTGATTAGTCTAATCGAAGTCTAAATGCGCTAGGGTGATTTAAATTTTGGTTTATTAATCAAGTGTTGGTTCTTTCAATTTTAGGCTCGAGACAGCGGAATTGATATCTTAGGATAGTTTGACCCGTACCAATATTCATATACTCGAGTTTATACCTCTGATCGCCTTTTATTTCTTGTTTAAATCCATATTTGATTAATCATTGTTTAATTAGTCGTTTAAATTCCAATTCAATAGTTGTTTAATTTTAGTTCTTTGATTATTGAAAATCAAACAAATGTCATCTTTGTGCTAAACGAATTGAATAACACCTAAGTTCATTCTCATCATTGCTTAAATCACTCTTCGTGGGATCGACCTCATTCTTATCAAGTACTACTAGTTGCGATACCGTATACCTGCGGTAAATGACCAACATAAAGCTATCATATTTCCTTCTCGGATCTGTTAAATTGCTTCAAAAACAAAGCTTTGATTGAAGTCCTTCAAAACGTTTAATTGTTTAATTTATTTTTAGTTTTTTATTGGTATGAATTTACTGTATGCCTTGTAATTTCTTGATTCATTTTATATACTATTGGTATAGTTTCTTCTAATTTATTCTTTTTTTTCCTCACATTTGACATATCTATAGTTTCAAACAAGTTAAGTTGTTGCAGATCTATTAGGCTTATTGATTTCTTATTTCATCTTTTTTTTTTGAGTAAATTTAGATGTAATTTTAATTTATGTGGCTTTATTATCTATTATAATTTGTAAACTTCTGTATTTCATGGAATATGAACCATTTTTAGTTTTCTAGGAGTCTGTATTATTTTTATAATTAATAAATTTACAGGCTTTACTTAAAAAATTTAGGGTTAGTGTTTAATTTCGAATTGAAAAACAAACTAAAAAACCGAACCAACCGAAAAATTCGGTCAATTTTCTTTTGGTGTTTGGTGAAAAATAATACGGTTCAGTCGATCATTTGAACAACTTTGGTAGAGTTGTTTTTGTCGATTCGGAACCGCCAATGCTCATCCCTAACCACAACTATCGGCGATTTCATGACCGATCATCATATCCTAACAGTGAATTTGAATAAAGTGGGCGGAGCAGTTTATAAAATGGGCTTTGTTCACTCAGTCTTATGGCAATCTGGTCACCTCAACCAGATTAGAGTCGCCACGTAACCGTGCTAGGACCACCTTTCAGACAGATATAGAATGTCGAACTTGCTTACATATAAAAAAACGTGCATCAGACAAAACATTTTAGGTCCATAATGTGTTTCCACTCATAAAAATTTGTCATTTTTAAATTTATCCATTATTAAAATATCTGAAATAGTGAAAATCATGTTATACATGCAATAACTTATTAAAGTCTCAATTGAAAAAAAACTGAAAAATTGAAATATACGACTTAAAGTAATATGATTCTAATTGACTGGTTATGGAAAATAAAAAAAGTTCATGAATTTCTAGCAAGTAACAAATAATATGTAATTTTTTTTCGCATTCACAATGTATACGTGAGATTGATTTTATAATTAACCATCTTTAATTAATACCCACACATATGTTACATTTGCATGTCAATCTTATGATTTATTTGTTATTGGTTAATCTATAATTTAATTAGCTCATTATTAGTCTCTAATTTAGTTTATAAAGCAATTTGGATTCGAATCATGTTAATCTGAATTAGGACATTCATTCAAAATAATTAAAGAGTGCCAACATGTTTGTAAAAATAGTTTTTACATATAAAATTAAAAATACTTTTAAGCATGTAAATTTTATGAATTCTGATATGAAATGACTTAATTAGAAATGATTGTAGCATCTTCTTATTAGAAAAAAACATTTAGAACATTAATAATTTATATATATTGACATCAAAGTGATAATAAACATTAGCGCTTGAATGGATGAAAACAATGTTTTTTGGATTTTTAAGGCAGAGCGGCGCGACGCTTGTATTGGTGAAAACAATGTTTTTTAGATTTTCAAGGCAGAGCGCCGCGACGCTAGCTACTTTAGCTGCAAGATTTAATTTAGCTTCTAAGTTGTTTTTTCATGCAACAACGCAATTAAACAAGTTTAATTAAGGTTTGGAAAAATTATATATTGAAAATGAACAATAAAACCTCGGGTTTTAGTTCAACATTTAATCAAATCAAACGAAATTAAATTAATCAAACACTACAAGAAATATTAAAATTAGCAGCAAACATTTTTGCTGCTAATAATACTAAAATTGTTACTATTAACATATAGCAACAAAAAAATTGTGACATGTTGCTGCTAAAAAAACGTCTTAAGTAATTGGTAACAAAATTTGCTGTAAAATGCTGTTATAGCTTAACTAATGGTAGTAATTTTCAAAATTAATGCTGCAAAATTTTTTTAGCAGTAAAAAGAATTAGCTGTAATAGTATTTGTTGTCAAAAACAGCTTACTTGTAGTGAAACCAAATTTTAATTAAAGTATTATATAGAATATTATTAAGGTAAAAGAATATCGAAGTATATTGTAGATCAATTGATATAATATATTAAAAGACTGAAATACAAACAATTGATCTATTAAAAAAAATAACAATACCAATGAGCTATAGTTTAAATGGTAAAAGCTGCTAAGCAGCAAACTGCTAGGTCGTGGGTTCGATTTCTCCCATAAGCACTCCCCCCCTCCCCAAATTATTAAAAAAAATAACAATAGAAATTTAAAAATAAAAATTTTAAAGGTGACAGTAATCAGGTAAAATTCAAGAGTTGAGATTTTTTTGGCACTAATTACACTATTAGAATTTTCATTTTTAGCTTGTTCCGCTGCTAATATACTTCAAACGGAATTCTAAATCTCAAACAAACACTAATTTTTTTGGAAGAACCGAATGATCTAAACAAACAAATTCCAGATCTAATCAAACACTCAAAAAAACATATAAAACTCTAGAATCGGAACAGTTTTATTAGAAAACATAAATATATATAAATTCACTTGTGAAAAAATTGTGATTTCGGTTTGAAATTGAGGATCACAGTTTCTTAAACAAACAAGTAAACTCACAATTCGAATGAAATTCAAAGAAAGAAAAAATATTTAAAAAAGATAAAGTGAGATATGCAAGTTCCTCCGCCTTTTTAAATCTATCCATTCCATAATCCATAGTTTTACTTATAATATAGATTTATATTTATCCATTCCACCATCCATATTTTTACCCATGGTTTAGATTTATATTCATTAAATAATATTATAGAGTCTAATAATATCTAAATTATCCAAAAAAAAAAACAATAGTATCTAAAATTTAAGTTAAATTAATAATATATATTCTTTCCAAAAGTAATTGCCTATTTGTTTTTTGTTTATCTTAAATACTTGTCCATTTTAAAATGAATTATAATCCTTCATTACGAAATTTTATATACTAATTTTATAAAAAAAAATCAATTATTTATTATTATTACTAAAAGATGTAAGTTAATTATAATATTTAATAACAATATTATAAAAAATGAATATAATTGTATAAACAAGAAAAATACCACTTGTATTAATAACTTGGATTGATAAGACTATACATGATCAACACCCCTAAGTTTACTTAAACATTAATATTTAGTACTAACTACTAGTAATAACAATAAACAAAATATAAATAATGAAATTTCAAGGAAACCAATCATCTCAAAGTCTACATTTAGCCAACTACTAGTTTATCTCCACATGACAACTCTATCTATCTTTCAACTCATTTTTATGTCTTTATTTTTCATTATCTACAATTCTCCATTATTTCTTTTTCTTTTCCTTTTTAATTTACAAACTTTCCTTGAATTTTCTAGAATTCTAATTTCCCTTTCCTTCTTCACCTTTCTTCTATTTTCTTCTCTATTCCTTCTACTATCCCCTAAATCTTTCCTTCCTCTAATCACTCCAATATTTTACCAAACTACCCTTCTTCTCCATCTTCTCTAAATCTCCCTTATAAAATAATCAAGAAACCCTCAAAAACAAAACAAAAAATCTCTCTTTTTTCAAGAATCTTCAAATCTTGATTATTACTAATCAAGAAAAACTTTCTAGTTTTCTTTACCAAAATCTTCCCTTTCTCTAATCACTCCAACATATTACAAAACTACCCTTCTTCTCCATCTTTTCTAAATCTTGCTTATAAATAACCAAGAAAAACCCTTTTTCCAAGAATCTTCAAATCTTGGTCAAAAACTTACTAATTTTCCAAGAAACTGCAAGAAAGAATCTGGGTTTTTAGGGTTAAATGATGCTGCAGCTTTTCTTTACGGTAGCCTTCTCGGCAGTGCCATTGACTTTGTATATTCCGCCTGTGAGAAGCTTGAATCTGTTTGTGGAAACCATGGAAGATCTGCTTAGAGAGACAAGATCTTACACTGGTAGAATATATCCACGTGCTAGGCACGTGTGGTCTAGGGTCTTGGATCTCTTGCTTTGTAATTTAAGGTTAGATTGAGGATTGATCTGTTGGTCAGATCATCTGTATATTCTTTTTTTCTTTTTTTATCTGTTTTTTTTTTTTTACTGAGGAATAATGTGTTGTGTAGAAGGAAATCTTGGTGAGTTCTTTCTTTGAGGATGTTTATTGTAATAATAAAATGATGATTTGTATGTTTATGTTATTTTTTTGTTGTCTTAATCCATGTCCATGATATGTTATTTTTTCTTTGAGAATGAGATATACATGATATGTATAATTTTGGGATTTGTTTGTGTTCCATTTTTGGTGTTTTCTGCTCTAAAATTTGGCCATTTTTACCCTAAATTTTGGCCACAAAAGTAGTGGCAAGTGCAAGGACATGAATGTACTTGAGTATTGACCTATTTTACAAATTTGGTTGAAAATTTTCAACATCGACCATTCCATATCAATAATCACTAATTTTTACTTGTTTGTTGAACTAATTTAATTCGGAAATTAAATTAAATTTGCAATTGAGAAAATGGTGAATTTGATCTTTAAATTTATGGCTCGGGTCAATGATTCACTCTCAGTTAGATATTAAAATTATGTGATTTGATGCGTTGCGGTCAGCAATATTAATATATTAGGCGAAAGTAGGAAAAGAGAGGAATTCATACTGGTATACAAAAGCGCACCAACTGAGAGACTAAATGTATCAAAACTCAACCGAAACAAATATATATATTTCAAACATTATGTCTAATTTCTTTGTATACAAATAAAAGAATTTTTTGACGTGAATTTAGAGAGTTATCTTATTTCAAAATTATAAAATTTGAGAGATTGACCTTTTGTTTATTTAGATTTTACTTGACATAAAAATGACTAATTCTATCAAATTTTTAAAAATAGAGTTTGTAAATAATCTTCTAAATTAGTCAATTGTATATATTTTATAATTACATTATTCTTAATGTGTACAATCATTTCAAATAGATTCTTTTATAATTACATCATTGCAAATATTTTATTACAAAGATAACAGCAGTTGTCAGTTGGCATAGACATTTTAAAATTTAATCTAATTCACTATGTACAATTATAAATTATCCATTAATAATATGGTATGCGATATAATTATATAATTATGTTAAATAATTCAATCAATGAACATCATGACACATCAATAATCATTATTAAATAATTTGATCAATTAATAATATAGCATATTATTAATGAATTCATATTCTTATATGATAATTAGATTCAACTAAATTTTTTTATATTGATGTGTGCTATTAAATTCTTTTTTTTAATAATTAGAGAGGGAAGTACTCGTGGAAGAATTTAAACCCACAATCTAACAGTTTGCTGCCCATCGCTTATACCATTTGAGTAGGGGTATAAACGAGTTGGGCTACTCGTGAGTTACTCGAGATCGACTCGAAAAAAACTCGAGATCGGCTCGAAAAATTCGAGCCGAGCTCGAGTATTTATTGTTGAGGCTCGTGAGGCTCGCGAGGCTAAACGGGTCTAAACGAGCTTGATATTAAAAAATAATAATAATTTCTATTATAATTACATTATATTTTTTAGCTTTAAATTTAAATATATATCATATAAATAGGTCAAATTGTATATCATAAAGTGAAAATAATTAAAATGTATCAAATATGATCATTTTTTAATAATTATTTTTAATTTTATTAAATTCAAGTCGAGCTCGAGCTCGAGTTCGAGTAGTTCGAATATTGAGTTCGAGCTTAAGAATTTAAACCCGCTCGAGCTCGAGCCTGTAAAACACACTCGAGCTCGAGCTCGAGCTTGGCAGTACTCGGGCTCGGCTCGGCCCGTTAAAACCCAAATGATTTGAGTTATAATTCTGTACTGTTATCAAAGTTCACAAGTCAAAATTACACTCATTAGGACTATTTATAAAATCTTTAAATACTCAAATTAAAATATGTCATGTTTATCTAATTTAAGTAAAGTTAAAATTTATATCTCAAACAAACAAGCAAAAGTACAAAAACTAAAAACAAGAAAAGAGATAGCCTTAAGTAATTTTAGTTGTCTCAATTTGTGGTCAAGACAAAAAGCAATGAAGTACGCAATATGAAATGAATTTGTCTCTCATATTGTATGCAATATTATCTTGTACCCATTTTTATATTTATCTATATAAAATCTATTTGTTTTCGATAAAAATAAAATTGGAACTGTTTTTTGTTAATCTGAAAATATTTAAATGTGGTAATTTAATATAATACATGTTTCAATAATTTATTTATACTTTTACATGTCAGTTTTTGACCTTTTAACAAAAAATATTTTTTTTTCAATTTCACAAATACCTTTTTTTGATTTTGGGTTTTCACATAATTATATTTTGTTAGTTTTATCTTGAAAATTTGTCACGTATGTATAATTTCATTTTAAAAAGGAGTTTTTAAATAAAATAATACATGTATGATAAGTTTTTATATTTTAAAAAAATTAGTGTCATATATGTATTTTTGTCGGAGTTTTTTTTTGTTAAAATAAATTGAAATTAGATCATCAAATTATAAAAACATGATAATTTGAAATCCTTTAGGATCAATTCAGTCCTTTTTGTTTCAACATGTAATATTGACATTTAGCATGGTGTCCCATTCTTGTGTATCCTAAATTCATAGGTATTAAGGAAAAGAAAATGATCTTACCGCCTAAGATTTCAGAGAATAATGATACGAATGTTGAGGTTTCCAATTTAGATTTTTCCTTAAAACTATTTTGGAACATCTTGTTTTTTAGCAACAATAACAATGAATTTGCATCCAAAATAACAACGACATACATTTCAGCCTAGCTAGGTTATTCTCATCATTTATAAGAACATTTTTTCTTTTTTAGATATTACTACATAAGAACAACTCTAATAATTTCTTTAAAATGAAAAATATTATACACTTAAAAAAATTCAATTGCAATTTAAATCCCATTAATAGTTTATTCATAATTTCTTTTTTGTTTTATTTTTTCAGTGAGCATTAATTAATTAATTAATTTTTCTCTTTTTTTGGATTGCAAAAATATTATAATATCTTTTAGAAAAAATAATAAATTTGTTTTAAAACGAAACCGAAAGTGAAATTTAACTCTTTAAATATGATGAGCCAAATTAAATTTTTATATAGAAAAAGTATAAATAAATTTTAAAATTTTTACTTTTGATAGTTAGATTTCAAATGTATATTAAAATAATAGATTCATGATAAGTTAACCAATTTTAACTACTATTTTTAATTAATAATTAAGATCCAATTATCAAGTATAGTTGTGAGCAGAGCGGGGTTTGGGGACCTCTCGGCCAAGGCTTATGGCTGACTTCTCGATATGAAAATGGTTTGGAAAATGGAGTCGCCACCTAATTTAACTAAGAAATGCATTTGAACCGACTAGATAGCGTTATTCGCCTCTGGTAAGACTATCGTGCATCAGATCAAAGACTAGGGTTTGCGGACCTTCCCGAGACTCTTGTACTTGGCTTATCTGGTGCCCCTGGTTCTCTGGCTGTTGAAGACCTGGTGCCCCTGGTTTTCTGGCTAGTGGAGACCTGATGCCTCCGGTTCTCTAGCTGTCAAAGATCTGGTGCCCCTGGTTTTCTGGGTGGTGGAGACCTGATGCCCCCGGTTCTCTGGCTGGTGGAGACCTGATGCCCCCAATTCTTCTACTGGTGGAGGCCTGGTGCCCTCGATTCTTCTGCTGATAGAGACCTGATGCTCCCGATTTTCTGGCTGGTAGAGGCTTCTCGCCTATTGTGAGGGTTGTGGTGGCCCATGTTGGCCGGGCTTCGTCTTTGGGTGTCGCAAGCGTGGTGCCTATTCTGGGTATTTCTTGAAGACGTGGGTCCGGCACTTGTTGATTCTTGTGGCTTTGGCATTTATTTTTGAAGGTAGAGGTCTGGCGGGTGTTGTTTCTTGCGTTTCTAGAGCTGATCTTTGAAGGTAGCGGTCTGATCGCTGTTGTTTGTTGCATTTCTGGAGTCCAATTTTGCGAAAATTGGCCGTATTTTCCACTTTCCTGGTGGAGTGAGCTCTTCTGCTTGCGTCGTACTCTGTGTTTCCCCTTCATTGGAGCGTTCAGTTCTCTTGTCTAGGAAACTGTATGTTTTGATGAATCATCTTGTTTTTGACTGGGCTCTCTTCGGGCTTCGTTATCTGTTCTAGGGAAATATGTTTGTTTATATAACAGTTACGGCGCATTTCAACATTTTTCTTGCCGCAACTGTGAATGCATGAGAAAATTTTGAATTTTTTTGAAAAGTTTTTGATATTTTTTATTCCATTGTCTCAAAGATTTATGTTGTAGGGGATTCATGGTCCTCTGTCTTTTCTTTATAGGAACATGCGCTTGATAATGATTTCGATATGCATACATTATAAAAGATATATTACAGCGGTTCATTCAATAGTCGGTACAATTGAGATATTTCCTGTTTCAAGCGGTTTATCTCTGTTGTCAATCGATCCTTGCGGATTTTCGGGATTGACTATTTTTTATATGGTGTTCTATTCGATCGTAACTGATGATCCGGAGAGGACTTCTAGTGAGTGCTGCGGTTCACTACTTAAACCGTCCCGCTCCAAGATAGGATGCTAAGCGGTGGCAGCCGGGGGGTGGACTTTTTATGTTTGTCCTATCCGGGCTAGACAATCCGTTTTAGCGGGTGCCCCCTTTGTAGAGTTTTTTTTTATGGCCAAGTCTTTTTATTTAACCAATGGGTTGGGACCCACAAGCAGGCCGCTGTCTATTTTGAGATAGTTTGATCAACTCATATTTTCTCAGGGGTATGGCCTATTGAAACAAGATTCTTTCTGGAAGTGTTTATTTTCTCGTATTGGTTATTGAATGGATCGGTGAAATAGCTCGATTTCATCGTATGTATGCATATTGAAACAATTGAAAATAGCATGCCCATCAGGCGAGACATCATATGAATGAGCAAATCTGGTGTCATCATTGACGCTAGAATATAAAGAAATCGAATTAAAACAAAGCAAATTGTTCAAAATATCCGGATGCGCAAAATAGAAACTACAACTAAACTAAGCTACTACATAATTGGATAGTTTAGGAGAACAGATATTCAAATGCTCTGAACATGGATGGAGCTATCACTTTAGTCTCATTGGTGGTATCATGGATGCTGAGGCCCATTGAACCTGTAGAAACTCGAGTTTGCTTGCTTCAAATATTCGTATTCCTTCTTTCTCGATCTGTGCATCGGTCAATTCTCTGGCCCTTTTGCCTCTCAGTAAGCTTCTCGCGTCGTTTTTGTGCAAGGAGACCCGAACTTTATAATACTCGTTTACAATGTCATTATGGTTAGTGATCACATTCCTTTCTATACGCCTCTCTGGTCAGCAAGCTATGAGCTTTTTTAAAAATTCTTGGCACAGTGGTATTCCGGAAAAAGGGGATGGAAATTCCACGATTTCTTGCTTCATCCCATATTGTCGACACAGGCGGGCTGGTTCATACCACGACACCGCGCGTAAACCTAGTAGAGGGACACATCCTGCATAAAGTTCTGTGACGACATGGCTGATTTTCCAGCAAGGGCACCTCCAACGGATATCGGCTTCAGTGATCGTTTTGAACCAGATGTTCCAGTTGTCCGGCTTGCGCACGAATACTCGGCTCCTTGATAAGTTCTTCGGCATATAGAACATTAGGTTGGCAGGTGGTACTATCATCTGTACCCTTTCTTGCAGCCATATCTGCAATAGAAGAAGACTTCCAGAAAGTCTCTTAGTAGTTTGGAAATTGTCCAAGCCAGCTAATGTCTCACCAAATATCAATGGGAGAGGGGTAGTCCCTTTTTCTACTTGTTCCATTATGTGTGCGATCCCTATATCAACGTGTCGCTTGATTGAGCAAAGTAAGTATTGCGCGTAAAGACAGAATCTGGTTGTCCTAACCTAACTGTTGTTGGCTCTATCCATCTATTCAGTCATGGCTATGATTGAAGGGAGATGGATATGGTCTCCTTCTCTTAATGTCGCCAACTTACCAGGCGGAAG
This sequence comes from Mercurialis annua, assembly GCF_937616625.2. Taxonomy (NCBI): domain Eukaryota; kingdom Viridiplantae; phylum Streptophyta; class Magnoliopsida; order Malpighiales; family Euphorbiaceae; genus Mercurialis; species Mercurialis annua. The sequence goes on from NC_065577.1 coordinate 11,017,154, forward strand.
CGAGAACCAAGGTGCGAGCCCTCTCACTTCTGGGTAGCCTATGGGTAAGGCGAAATCTCGAGTAACATCCCCATCACCCCCCCCCCCCCCCCGAGGATTGCCTTAAATTCTTAGGGAAGTTGGCAGACATTGAGGAATCTAAACACATGAGTCTTTGGATCCTAGAAATTAGCAGCGGCATGGAGGAATTCTTGATCTGCTCTGAGGTGAAATATGAAAATGAGGTTCTCCAGGTGGAATTTGCTCAGTTTCACCCAGTTGCAGATAGGCTTTTCAGGAGTGGTAGCATGTGTCTTCGCCCTTCTTCTACCTCGATGTCCCCATTCCTCTTTCTTACCCGCCGTTGTCCTTCGATTAGGACATTGGTGAGCCATTTCTGGTTGTTGGGAATTTGTTCCCTGATTGCACCCTCAGATTGTGTAAGTGCCATTTGACGTTCTTGTCGGGTCTCCGTGTTGAAATCTGATCTCGATCCTGGTTCGCTCATTCGACTGGTCCTGGGATGATTTTGGCGGTTCATGCAGGCCATGATCCATTGTTTCATTTCATCTGTCTGCTTTTTGACTGGGTCCATTGTTTCAAATGGCTTACTCGGTCCTGACATACTGACTGCATAGATTGAACTTTTCTGATTGTCGTTGCCAGAGAGCAATAAAGTGATTTCCTAGATGGCTGCATCCAAAAGGGGTTAGTATGTGGCACTTTATGATACTGGATGCATGATATGCAGATGCGTGAGATGCAGTGTTAGTTTTGAACACATAGCACATAGCAAGTTTGGGACATAGAATAATTTTGATATCACAGAGACACGTTCCTTCCAACCTTATTTCTTCCACACACGTGCTCCAGGCGAGGCTTATTCCTAGGAGTTTTGATTTGGACCCTCACATCGTAATGCAAGAGTCGGCATTCCTGCAAAAAGCTCTCTTCTAGCAATTCTAAAGTAGATAGATGGCGTTTGTTGATGTAATGACTCTAAATCCCTTTCTGGAAAGAGTTGAAAGCATGTAGGATGGACGTGGAAGTCCGTTTTGAAATTTGGAATTTGATTTAGCCCTGCGGCTGTATCTAGTGAAAGGAGTTTTCACTAGACTGGTTATTGAAGGTTTGATCAAGTGAAGGAGTTTCACTTGATCAGATTTTTTTTAAGTCTGGCCCAACATGAAGTTTTGAAAATCTGGGTTTGATACTGGAAAATTTGTTAGGCCGGACCTAAGATTGAGATTAAAAAAGTAGTTTTTGAAACACTAGATTTAGAATCATTACATTGATAACATGCCTCAAATACAAACATTATGTTGGATATTTACCTAGAGGGTAGTGTCTAAGCTGGAATGCATGTGGGCTGAATTGTTGGGTTTTGGTAGTAACCGGTTTAAGGCTCCCACAGACAGATATACCTTATATAGATCTCCTCAATCACGAGTACAAACGACTGAGGTACTAGGCTGTGAGTGATACTACTTCGCCTAAGAGGTTCTGGGCATTGGAATGCAGAGCCAGAGCGTGAGAGCGGCTATGAGTATCGGGTGTAATACCCCGTAATTTTAAGTAATTTAATATGCCACGAGGTCAAATTGGAGTAATCAAAATATTAAAAATAATATTTTGAGATTCCGAATATTAAGAAAAATATTCGGAAAGACTAAGTTTAATAGTCAAAGGATAATAGTAAGATTTGACTATTTAAGGTTATTAAATTAAATCACGGAAAGTGATTTAATAAATTCGGAATATGTAAATTAAATTTAAATGTAAATTTAATTTATATGTATCCGTAAAAGAATATCGTAATAATTGGAGTTTAAAATTTAAATCGAGAATTTAAATTTTAATAAAGGGATATGAACGAGATTAATATAATAGAGAATACGACTGGGCGTCGTAGATAAAAATATATTGATAATTAAAATATCAATGTACCACTTTAAATGGAGAGTTTAAGATTTCGGACAAAACTCCAAAATTAGAATGTCGAAACTCGGAAAGCTTGACGAGTTATGGACGAATATACGTTAAGATATATATATAAATATATATATTAAATAAATGAAAAAAAAATTAAATAAAAGAAGGATAAGAAAGGAGAAGCGGTGAGAGTGGTGAGAAAGTAAAGGAAAAATATTCCTTTTGATCTCTAAATTTTTACTTCAATTAGTTTTCAGTTATTTAATTAATTAAGTATTAACCATAAGTTTAAATTAAAATAAAATAATTTATAAGTGCCGAGCGAATAATTTTGGTGTTAATATTCGCGAAACATTTTGACGAAGCTACCGTCAAATTTTTATGAAATTTGGACGTAATAATTTTAATTAAGCGGGACTGATTTGGACTTAATAAATCTTTAGAGATTTATTAAAAATAAAATATAAGTCGGATTCGAATAAAAATTACATTTTTATTCGTTTTATATTTTAGTGGATTTTTGGGTAAAGTTTCGCGAAATTTGGAATTAGTCTCCATTTGGACTACGGACGAATAATTAAAATTAGAGTTAAAGTGCATGATTGAGCTAGTACCAAATGGTACTTTAACCAAATTAAAATTCTATAAATAGAGGAGAGGGGGTGCGCCATTTCCTTCTCTGTAGGTTTGGGTTTGAGGTGCCTGCTTAGTTCAATTGACGTGCCTGCTAGTTAAAAACGGTACGCGCGATTTAGGTTTCGTCGATTTCTCGATTCCGACTTCGATTTCTTCGAGGATCCTCACGTATTCGAGGTAATAACCGTTAATTTGAATTCGGTTATAAGTAATTTAAATTCGGTTATTAGTAATTTGAGTTATAATTAAAATTATAACGTCGACCGTATCGAATCGATCGAATTCGAATCGATTCGACGTTCCTATTTCGAATTAGGATTGCTTGGATTGTGTTTAAGTGTTTGCAGCGAAATTTTGAGTTGAAGCACGTCGGAATAGCCCGGGGTATTCCCTGTGGCTGTGCGAAACGCCCAGCCAAGATGCTGTGCAAACGCACAGCCTGTGCGAGGGCTGTGCGAGCGCACAGGCCCTGCTGTGCGAACGCACAGCGATGCCGACGTTAGGGGCGGAGCATTTTCGCCCTATTTCGAATAGTTTGTTCGACATTAGTCCAATCGGACTCTGAAAAGTGAACTAGGACGTTTTAAAAAGGTTAAAACGTTTATGTAAAGTAAAAGATCTTTGGTTTATTAAAACAATGTTAGGTTTTAATAAAAGCCTACATTAATCAATGTGATTAATGTTAAAAGGACTATAAGTCTATACCAAGAGTGGTATTATATATTGAACGAGAGGTTCAATATTGAGATTAGTTTATGTGTTTGTTTATAGAGTTGTCTATAAACATTAGTTGTTTAAAGTCTATCGGTTATACGATATGACTTAAGTTAGGAGTTCAATGTCTAATATTGTGTTGATATTTGAATTCTAATTAGATCCGACCAGTGGTCGATCTAGCGAGTCAAACACCAACGTGTTTCACTGACGAGCTTGATGGGAGCTTACATTTTCAAAATGGGGACATCGGTTCTGTGAGTTTTACTTTGTGGTTTTTACTTTTGAATATTTATATTTAAACTGTTTTTAAATAACAAATCGCACTAGTATAATTAACCATGAAAGATCCATTGGAACAAACTTCCTATTGGTTTTCAATAGGACTGTGTGATCACCAGTAGTGTTTCTCGATACGAACCTGTGTCTGACATAGAGGTCAGTTAATGTCATTGGGCGTTGGAAGTGCTAGCGACCCTGACTTAACAGTTTGAGACGACAGTAACGGTTACGGTCACAGGCAGTACTGTGATGGCAGTTTCACGGTTACGGTCCAGACACCCGGCTTAGACGGCAGTGATTCAGTTCACGGTCTAAGGCCTATATTGTGTAGGTTGAGACTCATACAATAGTCTGTCTTGTAGGGTTTCATCTGGATCGACTAATTGGTAATATTTTACATATACAAATGTTTATGTATTTGCGATTTGAATATTCAATTGTAAAATTGTAGACTCACTCAGAAATATTTATATTTCTGACCGTCCCCAATGTTTACCTTTCAGGTAATCGAGTACGAGGTCTAACTTCTACAATAATTCCGAAAGTCAATGTCAGCCATACCTCTAGAGCTGCAAGTAGTCGGGTACTGGGAAGTCTATCTTTCTGTTTACAGCAGTTCAACTTATTTTAATAAACTCTAATTGAACTACTGTATATAATATATGTTTGAAAAGCTGCGTGTTTTCTAAAATGCTATGACCAGTTGTTTGGGAGATACACTGGTTTCATGTGTTTAGCATTTTAGGATTGTATTGGAAACAGAGCGAGTGCGTCAACTGAGATTGATGTTTGCGCTCAGGTTTCTTGAAATACAATCGGGGTTTTAAGAACCTGTTTTTCAGAAATGTGTTTTCGTTAAACGAGAGAAATGTTTTAACGATGTTTTCTGAAAACTGATCATACGTGATGTATGGTCTTGATTTGCGAAAAATTTATAATGGTTTTTAGGCTTGCTACGGGTTTCGGAGCAACCACTCCCATTCCCTAGCGCCGGTCGCGATCCATAAATTTGGGTCGTGACATCGGGGCTAGATAGGGACTCCTAGAAAGTAGGTGAGAAGAGAAACTTCTAATGCAATGCAACAGGTGCGAATATATCTGGAAAATAAAGTCGGTGATTGATAAGGCGCAAGCCGTGCGGTTTAGTACCATGGAAACCGTTTTTGAAAACAATTTTGAAAACGTTTTTATGTTATGTTTTCAAAAAAATTGATTTTAATCCCCAGTGGGTCACCACTGTGAGCGAAGCGGGGTTCGGAGGCCGCTCGCCGAAGGCTTATGGCTGACTTCTCGATCTGGAAATGGTTTGAAAAATGGAGTCGCCACCTAGTTCAACAATGAAATGTCTTTTAATCGACTAGATAGCCTTCCTCGCCTCCGATAAGACTATCGTGCATCGGACCAAAAACTAGGGTTCGTGGACCTCCCCGAAACTTTTGTGCTTGTCTTATCTATTACCATCTTTATTTGCTAGACATATTCGTTTTATATCTCATCTCAACAGTATATGCAATTCACAGGACATGAAAGCTGTAAATAAACAAGTATGAAAGCGGTCAATACGTTTGACGCGCATATGACTCAATCTGGACTGGCATTTGAGGCAAGTAGCAAGTACTGCTAAACATACATCTAACCTTAGAGGTTTCTAGAAAATAGTCATAAGTCTGGCTGGTCTGGATTGATTACATGCACAAAGCCTAAAACCGGATGTAAACGTTGGATTGATTGATTTTATTAGGTGATCTTGAAAAACATATACAACCATTACTATTTTTTTGTATTAGTCCTACGATGTCTAAGTGATGGGCTGGAATTGCACTAATGGGCCAATTTTAGGATATTAGTCCTCTAACCAGTTATTAATTGATTTGGAATGCTTTTGAAAAGTGATAAACATTATGGGCATGCTCAGGGGCAGTTGGATATACATACAAGGTTAGAGATACTTTTAACCTTATTGACTTTGAGTGCCCGGCACTTGCACGGGTTTTGACCATCGCTCTGGTCAGAATAGGCTCTCGGTCAAATCATGAGAGTTGTGCGTCTCGTCGATCCGGTTCTACTGGTTTGATCCAGAGTCAATTCCGAGTTCAGGTTAGCGCGAAATCGGCTCTGGAAGTTATTGGGCACGATTTATACACCATGTTACATATTTGGACTTCTGGGTCCTTTTTACATCGGGTCTGGCCCGTTATAATACTGAATATTATTCTACAGTAAATTGTCTATGTCTGGGTTCAAACTAGGCTTGAATCAGAGTCCGGATGGGCCTGGAAACACGTTTTGAAGTTTGGATCACGTTTGGAAGGATATGCAAGCGAATCTAGGAAGAGGTGACAACGAAGAACACGGCTCCAGCTTAAGCTGTCGGCGTCGACAGGATGATGTGGTGAAGCCGCCGGTTTGTTCTGGTGGCGCCACCGATTATAGCGGCGACGACAGGGGATTTTTGACAACAGTTCTGGGATTTGTTTTGCTTCGTTCTCACTCGTTTCAAGTCCGTTTCTCATGAAAAAATAGTCAAAACCGCATAAAATCGAACAAAGAATCCAAAAATAGCAATTTGAGAGTATTTAAAGCTTATTTAGATAAAAAAATTATTTTGAAGCAGCAACTATTTTAAAGATATTTTCATGGCAAAAAAGATAAAAACACTTTGAAACATGCTTTCTAAGGGCTTTAAATCGATTAGTTTACTGGATTTGAGAATAAACATAGTTAATTACTTCTAATTAATAGGTCTATCATCGAATTTCATGGAAATTTAATGATTAAGCTAAATATGACAATTTCATGGCTAAAATTAACACGTAAGCTAAAATACACCCTAAAATACACAATTACAAAAATTATGATATTCATGACATGGAAAATCAAAGGAATAACTATAGAGGGTCCTCAGAATTACCGTCTTTGGCTCGTTTACTGGCCAAAAGGATGCGGAATCCAGCTTCGAGTCTGTCACGACCAATTTTCATGAATCGTGACCGGCGCTAGGGTATGGGTATGGTTGTACCAAAACCCGTAGCTAGAATCATAAACCTGGAAAATTTGGGAAAACAACGGGGTCAGATTTACTGAGTAGAGTTTATATAACCATTTACATTTATTAAGTTAAAAACCTTTAAAACGTTTAATAAAACATTTTCATTATGGATTATCAATGAAACCCTAATCCACAATTCTAAATCCATTGTCGTATCGGTGAGACGTATCTCAATAACCGATCCCCGACTATCACTTAATATATAGTGAGCCCAGGAGACGTATCTTCCACCGATGCCCTCACTAAGGTGAGACGTATCTCAAACCTACCTCATTGCCATAATCATTACCGGTGCGCACGCAGTCCCGATGATGCCCATCGAGTAGCACGTTCCAAATCAAATCCACAATGCCGAAAACAGTTCAAAAGCTGTTTATACATATATATACAAAATATAACATTTTCTTAATAAAGAGGTAAATAGAGATATAAACTCACTGCTTGCTAAATCCACGTGATCCTGACAAGCACCTAACTCTAGTTCGCCTCTGAAGTACGAACAGTCGACAGGTCTAAATAAAATATTAAAATCATAATTAAAATCAGACCCTAACTCTAAAGAGTACTAGACACCACGTAGGACTAGCACACACAAAGCAAAGTCACATTTAATAACACCTATATTAAATGCATTCCAAAAATAACCCAAGTTATAAAGTACGTACAAATCATGTAAATATATTTAGAATGATTTGTAAAATAATTTAAATTAACCCAAGTTAAAAATCCATATCAGTGAGTCAGCCGAGTCATTTAAGACTACCAAGTTTCTTCCCACTTGTTGGGCGACCACAGTCTAACCCAAAATAAAACTTATTAAATTTATAAACCCGAGTTTATAAATTAAAATAATTATCCATTTTAAAGTGGAATTTAGTATCTTGCAAATTAAGTAACCTAAGTTACAATACAAAACTTGATCAAATAAGTCTTATAAAGTTTAGGGACTAAACTATACTTTAGCCAATTAGGGACTAAATTGTACTTTAGCCAATTAGATAGCCGAAATCAAATTAATTACTTTTGTTATAATTAAAACAAAGTATAAAGTTACTAACCCAAAAACTTACTTAAATAAGTTCTAAAAACGTTCAGGGGTTAAATTGTAATTTAGCCAAATTCATGACAATTCGATATTCGAAATTAATTTAACTGCTCGTTTTCCGATATACTAATATATAGGATAAACAAAATCCAAAAAGTTATCCTATAGGTAAAACTTAACTTGAATAAACTTTTTAGAAACTTTTAGGGGCTAAACCGCAAATTAGCCAAATTGACATTTCAATTAAAATTATAAATTAAATATAATTGACCGAGTAATTATATTTAAGTTATAAAATATTTAACATGTTCAAATTGTCTATTTAAAATCAACGAGTTCAAGTTATTATTAAAACGAGTTCCACAGTTAAAACTAACTTGAAGGATTCAATTGATTTAACAAAACAATTTAGTGACCACATTAGTCAATTAACCAACACTTTTCAAATCAAAGAAATAAAGCCATATGAACACAGTAACAAACCCGCCCATCGTCATCTTCAACAATTTGAATTTTTGACAAAAGCAAACACAGTAACACCGAGCCATATTAATAACTCCATAGTTTTCTTATCAAACCAACTCAATAAGTGATCACAATCAAATATTAACCAAGATCATTTATCAACTCAACAAAAATAATATGAACTTCAGCTAACAATAATGGCAGAACCTAATTATGAACTCAAGATTCGAATCCAAAATTCAAATCCAAAACTAAACATCGGTGGATCAAAACGATGGACCAAAGTTATCCCGAACCATTAACAACCAAGGAATCAAGAGATAATAATCATAAACTATGCAAGAGTCATGACAACAACAATGGAATGGACAAAATTCAGCAGCAATATAACGGCAACAATATAACAATGAATCGATGAACCGTAGCGGCGATTAAACGAATAAAATTTACGTACCAAATTCAATTCCAACACGTAACGATTATAGAGATCGCCGAGTCGATGAGGACCGTCGAAAGACAATCGGATTTAAAGCTAAGCAATGAGACAAGAATTCAAAAACCGTATTTGACGATATCGAAGCAATGAAAATATGATATAAGAAACGATGCGTGAATACTTACCGGATTGGAAACTAATGGTTGGAATGGTGATAAACGAGGTTTCAGATTGCTTATGAGGATGGAGGCTGAGGTTGTTTAAAAGAATGAAATTTTTAGGTTTAGCTAAAGAAAAGAAACGTACAACAGTAAACTATATATAAAGGGAGGAAGACGAAGTTTTGTTATTTACTGCTGTTTCATAATTGATTAGCATGGCTTTCTTTTCATTTTAAATAAATGGGCTTTTAATTCTTACAAATTGAATAGGCCTTTATCAAGTTAGTCCAATTCATGAGTAAGGCTTGCATGGGTTTTTCACTTTTTATGCATTCATAATCTTTTCCTTCTCTTTTTTTTATCTTTTAAATTTAATAATACACACTAACACGAATCGGACCACGATTGAATCAACGAGCGACTAAAATAAAATTAAATAAAAATATATAATAATAATAATAATAAATTACTAAAACTTGACGGAATGCAAAAATTGATAATTAAAATAAATAAAAAAAAAAAAAAAATAAGGAATATTACAGAGTCTATGCAGCTTGCGTTCTTGGAGAATCAAAGAGATTTTATGTGTTTTTGGGACTGGATTCAAGTGCAATTTGTGTGTGTATTGTCCTATGCTGTTCGGGCAAAGCTAGGGTTTTTCTAGGTGGGGATCGAATTGTGCTATGTGATTTTTACCTTTCTGGTCCTCCTTTTTACTCAGCTGACTAACAACAGTATTTATAGGGGAATGGTATGACCTAGGGTTTCTTAGAATCTTCTAGAATATTCTAGGTGAAAGTGTATGAAGTGATAGGTCTTAAGTAATTAGGATTAGCTAGAAATTTTGTTTTAATTAAATTCATATTTAGACTTGGTAGCCTGCTAAAAGAGTGTTAAAAGTGTATTTTGGTGCCCGAAAGTGTCAAAAAAGATTTCTTGGGCCCTATAGGTTTGGTCAGTCCGTCAAACTTGCAAATTGGTCCAAAAACTTTAAAGATATGACAATTAGTCCAATTTCTAGACTTAGATTGCAATTTCTTTGAATTTTTATGGGCTATTTACGCCTAATTATGTTTTAATCCTTCCAAGTTCACAATTGTGCACAGACTACATCTGCTTAGATTCCAGCAAGCAAATCGAAACCTCGTCATTCGGACGGTTTTCTCTTAAAATCATCATTGGACGCTTCAGTTTCTTATCACTTTTTACCTATCCGAAATTTAGGGTCTATAATAGTACATTTAGATTATCACTGATAAGCTCTTTAAAAAAGTCTAATATTTTAATTGAAAAGTTTGATAATCAATTAAATCTCCAGTTGAATAAAAATTGAAACATGCTGAGATATAGAAATAAAATTTGTTGTTTCATTCGGTTATTTGGAAAAAAATGATATTGTTTGATGGCCAGTTTATAGAATTTTAGAGTTAGGTTAATGGTTCAGTTTTAGGGTTTGTAAAATTGTAATAACCGAAAAAACTGAACTTGCCAAAATAGAAAAGGCTTTTGTTTGATTATATACCAAAATATGGGGCTTTTATTTTGCCTAAATTTGTTAGAAAGTTTTCACAAATATCCATAATAAGGTGAAATATTCTTAAAAGTACTGGGTTAAAATTGTTTTTTAAAAATACGGTTTGAATTTTTTTTTTTGTAAAAATATTTCTTTTTTCTCGAAAATACTTTTTTGGGTTTTTTACTCAAATAACCAACATTCATGTTTAATTTACTTTTATACCAACACATATTTGACATTTTAAAACTACCATGCAAGGGAGAAATTATTACTTTTATACCATCCATATAAATAGAACCCTAATAACACAAATCCTCAATTACAATTATTTTCTCTCTCCTCAAATTTCTCTCTCCTTTCTCTTTCAATTTACCTTTCACACAAATCTCAGATTTATTCTTCGCACCAGTCCGCCTCCGCCGTTCCATTTTTGCCGTTTTGCCTCCGCCGTTTCGACTCCGCCGTTTCGCCTCCGCCGTTTCGCCATCTTTCTTTTATCATTTTGATTTCAGATCTGAAATTTTTAATTCTTTTTTTTCATTTTCAAATCCGTAATTTGTTTATTTTTACTGTTGTTTTCACCATTAAACATGTATAAAGATTATCTTTAAAGAATTTAATACTCATTTCATGTAATGTAGAATAATATTGTGATTTTATGGAATAAAATTTTGTTATTTCTGCATTTTTCTTGTGTTTCTGCCTTTTTTTTATTCTGCAGAACGATTTGTTGATGAAGATTGATTGCTGAATTATTGTAATGTTACAATTTTGTTGATTTTATGTTTACTTTATGTTGATATCAACTGATTTTTTTTATTTTTACATTGACAACTAAGATAATATTGTCTGTGAAATAAACTAAAAAAATAAATTAAATTAAATTGAGACTAGATAATGATATGCTAGCATCGGGGAAGAAGACATATTATGATGTTGCATTATTGTAATGTTACAATGTTGATATGGTGTTGATTTTCGGTTGATATTTTGTTGATTTTAGCATCGCTGGAGAAGGCAATAATGATGTTAAATTATTGTAATGTTACAATGTTTATCTTATGTTGATATAGTGTTGACATGGTGTTGATTTTGGTATTGGTAAAAAATATAAATAATGACTTTGAATTATTATAATATTACAAATTTGAATTTATGTTGATATTATGTTGATTTTGTGTTGGTATTTTAGATTGAAAAAATAATTTATTAATCTTTGGTTAATTTAATGTTGATTTAATGTTGATTTTATATTGATATATATATATATATATATATATATATATATATATATATATATATATATATATATATATATATATATATATATATATATATATATATATATATATATATATATATATATATATATATATATATATATATATATATATATATATATATATATATATATATATATATATATATATATATATATATATAAAATTAAATATATGATAAATAATAAATTTTGATTAATTATTAGCAGAAATAAAGTTAAATAAATATTGAAAATAAAAATTAGTGTTAAAATTTTTTTACAAAATTAATACTATCCAGTTTATTAAATGTTGTTGATATTATGTTGATATTGTGTTGATATTAAAACTGACAAAAATGTCAACAATAAATAATGTACACATGTTGATTTTATATTGATTTTGTGTTGATTTTGAGTTGATATTTGATTAATTTTAATGACAAATAGTATACACATGTTGCTTTTATGTTGATTTTGTGTTGATCTTCAATTAATTTTAGGGATTGCGCATGTTAATTTTAGGTTGATTTTGGGTTGACATCGAGTTGATTTTGCGTTGATTTTGATTAATATAGTTTAAATAATTGTACATCAATAAAATTCAACATTGATTTTATAATAAAGTTTGTACGTAGAATATAATATAAGAAGCATAAAAACCAACCAAATTTCAAAAATGCCGAAATGAATTTAGTACATTCTAATAAATTAACACTCTAGAAAATGAAAGTTATAAAAAAATGGTTGAATACCAATAGCATATGTTTATGTAGGGAATTTCAGAATGTTTATCGAGGAAAAAACACAAAGAGATCAATCATTCAAACAAATATGTGCACTCCACATTCCATCCTGCTGCTTTTCAAATAAACATCTATTCCGCAAACTTACAGGAGACATTTATTTCACAGACAATATTATCTTGTTTGCCAATGTTAAAATAAAAAAAATTAGTTGATATCAACATATATCAACATAAAGTCAACATAAAATCAACAACACTGTAACATTACAATAATTCAGCAATCAATCATCATCTACAAATCGTTCTGCAGAATTAAAAAAAACGCAGAAATACAACAAAACACAAAAAAATGCAGAGTTAACAGAATTTTATTATATAAAATCACAAAATTATTCTACATAATATGAAATAAGTATTAGATTCTTTAAAGATACTCTTTATATATGTTTAATGGTGAATAAACAGTAAAAGATAAACAAATTACAGATCTGAAAATGAAAAAAAAAAGAACAAAAAATTTCAGATCTAAAATCAAAAAGAGAAAAAAAAGATGGTGCGGTGAGATAAAGGTGGAACGACGGAGGCGAAACGACGGAGATGGAACAGCAAAAACGGAACGGCGGAGGCGGAATGGCGGAAGTGAAGGAATAAGAACGTGGAGAAACTATGCTGGACTCGTGGAGAAGAAAAAAAAGCCGCCAAAATTCAAGAGAAAAAGAAGAAACAGTAGAAAAGTAAGAATTTAAAGAAATTAGGTTATAATTTTAATTTTGGATGGTATGAAATGTAAACTTTGGCTTTGGATTATATAAAAGTAAACTTGGGCCAATTTTCAGTATATCGGGTAAAAAGCCCTACTTTTTTTATTCTAAAAAATATGGTTTAGGTTATCGACGGTTTACCAATAGGTTTCTAACAGTGTACCAAAAATTGATTTTGAAACAATTGTTTTAGATTTAAAACTAAATAAACTGTTAAAATCACTATTAGCTAAGACAATGTAGAAGAGTGGCACAGGAAGACGAAAATTCGGAGAAAAAATGACGAGGAAGATAATATATATATATATATACAAAAGGATCAATTAATATAATTTGTAAACTTCAAGGATATATATGTTATTTTATTTTTTAACAAACAATTTTTTAAAATAAAATGTAACAAAAGAGTACAATATTATAAAATAAAAAAAGATATTAACATACTTTTACATGCCATAGATTTATTAATGTAATATGTCAAATTTTATAGAATTATTAATGTAATATGTCAAATTTTATACATTTATTATGTAATATGTCAAATTTGGTAGTTTAAAATAATTACCTCTACTACAATTGGTGGGTCGAAAACAATTTCCAATTACAACAACACACTCATAATAAACACATGAAAAGGGTGATTCAAAAACAAAAATAATAGAAATAAACAATGATGACCACAAATTATAGATAGAATAAAATACAGGCCACCCACCTTATCTTCAGAAGTCATCATTCATCACCCAAAACATTGATCAGCAGGCAGAGGTCCAGGAATGTAACCATTATCCAAGAATTGCAAACCAAACACTACTAAAATGGCAACAAATGATAAATATGATAATCCTTCAACACCACCCAACAATCCAAATGGTCCATTAGGCAGACCAGAGCCAGTTTTAGCCTTGGTGTATAATGACCAGCCTATAATCCCCACGACTACCAAGTAACTCACTCCTTCTAGCGCGCCTAATGAGCCGCCCGGGCCTGGCGGCAGGCCGCACCCGGTCGTTTTGAGGGTGTAAAGAGACCAACCGATTACCGGGTTCGACACTAATCCGGCAGCTATTGCGCCTATCTCTATGGCATTGTTGCTGCTGTCTGTACTCTCCTTTGCCATGCTTACTATGAACTTTGGTTTTGTTTTAGTGATTTTGGGATGATAACCATATTGTTGTTTAGATGGTAGAGAGGTTGATACTGGTGATGAGAGTATCAACATTGTTTTTGAGGCTGTTTTTTTTGCAAATTTGACCAAATTGTAATGGTTTACACCTCTTTTAAGTGGGAGATATAGAATTTTCCCATCTTTTTTTATTGGGTGCCTTCTAGCCCTTGGATCTTAAAAGAGTTAAAATCTGGATGCTAGTGATAATGATACAAGAATCTTAAAATATTTATGAGAATTTGTGGAGATATAGGGGAAAAGAGCTATTGTCCATTCAGAACTATATTTATTTGTCAAAATAATTTTACGGAAATGAAAATAATGAAATAGAAACGACTAAACCATATTATTCTAACGTGTTACTAAAAAATACGAGAAACTGTCAAAATATAGGATTCAATAAGTTTCCGTACTTTATTTAGTGAAATGAATTCTCTGCTAGAGCTAATAGAATGTTTAATTACAGTTCATCTTATTGACATCAAAAGAATCATTCTAAGTAAAGACTATGGATGTGAAGGTGTATACTATAGACCCTACGAATAAGAAGAATAAATGAAAGAATGAATTGAGTTTCAAGTGGACACAATGAAAGAATAAAAAGAAAGAATGAATGAATTAGCTGGACAATGTGCAGGGCTTGAGGAACCAGAATACATCCAAAGCTTTTGCTTCTCTTCCATCCACAACGGAAAAGTTTCTTCCTCTGTCGTCGGATTCTTCCTTCGCCGCTTCCTTATTTTGCTTCACTTCCTGAAGAATGCCTCTCTCCTATAGATGAGAGTCGATATTAGTTAGCACACTGCAAAGCTCACCTTTTAAAGGCATCATATGTAATTGCAGGAGAGTTCCGAAACTCTATATTTATAATTTATTTATTCTTGTAAAATATTGTTAGACTGCTTTTGTTTCAGCGTCTTCTACTTCCGTGCTATATAGATGACAAGTTTCAGGTTGAAAAACAACATAAATGTGTGCACCGATTTTCTGTTATCTACTAATAGATCTATTCAGCTCTATTAAAAATAATGCAGTCAAATGCAGCAAAAGTGGTGCACAAAAAGATCTTGGGCTAGTTCAATCTAATAGCTTGATAGATGAAAAATAAGATAGCTTCTGCAGTTACTACTTTATATGAATTCCTACTAACTAGAGGTACAATTCAGTTGTTCAACAGGTAACTATATAACATGGAAATGGAAAACATTCAAATGGAAAAGCTGAGACGGGAAATGGCAAAACAATATATTTATATGAGAGTATGTCATAAATATAGAGTTTCGGAGTTCTATAAGCATTTGCGGAAATGAAAATGAAACATAGAAACACAGCACTAGAAAATTTTCGTAATGATGAGCTGCGAGTACAAAGCTCTATTGAACTGCAAGTGATAACAAAAGCTCCATTTCCTTGTTCACTCAATGGGATAACTATTCTGCAATTACTAGTTTATATGAATTCCTAGTTGACTAGATACCATTCAGTAGTTTTAACAACTACAACTATATAGCATGTAAATGGAAAACAATGAAACAAGAAACGCCGATACAGGAAATGGCGAAACAACATTTTTTACGAGAATAGGTAATATAGAGTTTTTGAGTTTAGAACCGTTCCTGAACACAAAAACGAAAGACGTGAACATAGGACTTGGAAAGTTTCTGTGCAACATAGACAACTAAAGATGAGCAGCTAGTGCAAAAGCCCTATTGAACTGCAAGCAATAACAGAAGCTCTCTACACACAGGAACATAGGAGATAGAAAGTTTCCGTGCAACATAGACAACTAAATAGAGCTGCTAATAGAAGCCGATTTGAACTGCAAGTGATAACAGAGGCTCTCTCTAAACACAGGAACATAGGACATAGAAAGTTTCCGTGCAACATAGAAAGCTAAAGATGAGCTGCTAGTACAAAAGCCCTACTAAACTGCAAGCAATAACAGAAGCTCTATATACCCTAATTCAGTCCACGGCATCCTCCTTAAACAAAAAGATAAATACATGGTAAATGAAAAAAATAAAATCAGTGATCACATACCATAACTCTGGGTTTTGAAGACTTTGAAGGGGTGATTTTGGTGGGAGCACGCGTCGCAGAAAAGCATTGAGGGGAAGGAGGATTGGTCCGAATTTGCAACAACCGCTCCTCTCCTTTATGCTTTACATTTCCCAACTTTAAAGGGACTGGAATATTTTCTGCATCATCCATTGCTCTGAAAACCATTTTGCCACCAAAGATTAGCCACATGCATGGTGATTAGCTAGTTAATGGATACTCATTCAATTCTTGCATAGATACAGTTCAAACGTTTAATAATTTGTGCATAAAACTCAAGATCATAAACACTTGCACTTAAATTACAAATGAACTATATGTGCCTGTACTAATAAACAATTAAAAAAACAAGAAAATAAGAGATTATTTTACTCACTTCTTCCTCCTTAGCTTCTCTTTGCTACTTCCTTTCTCAATTCCTTCAGATTTCTCTCTACCCATTTCAAGCAAAGGCTTCCTCTCTTTAGGAACCTCACTAACCACAACAACTTCTATCTTCTCTCCCACTTGGCTCTCCTTCTCACCATTCTCTTTTTCTTTAGTTCTCATCGCCATCTTCTTCAATTCATTACAAAACTCACTAATATGACCTAGAATATCCTTCCCCGCAAACAAATTCCTCGCAGATAACGTGCTTTTCAGCCTCGGTGCTTCTTTGGTTAGTGAGATATCATCAACTGCTCTTTTCTTTTCAGTACTTGATTTAATTATCGATTTCATGGACTTAGCTTGGTAACTCGGAGGTTTTGACAAATTCGGGTTCTGGTTTTCACCGTCTTCATTAAACTTAAATCTATCACTAGGTGTGACTGGAGACTGATTTTGCCCTCTCCACTTCAATTTTCCATCCCTATAGATCAAGATATGAGCTTTATATAATAAATCTTTAAAATCTTGTTAATAATACAAATATTAAGTTTAATTCTACTATGCTAAAGAGTAATTAAGTACCTTAGATTCCAGCTGCCAAGAGGGGATTTAGAAAGCTGCATTAGACCAATTCAACAAAGAAAAAAAAGTGAGACAATAACACAGTTGAAATCGATAAATCCATTAGCCAACAATAATAGCACAAACACTTCATTCAATCAACGTAACATTTCAGACACTACGTCTCAAACACGACACTTCATTTTCTACACGGGAAACCTTAAAAAACGAACACCGTTTCACCGTGCCCGTGTCCAAGTGCCCCGTTTCCCGTGTCCGTGCTACCCAACACTAAACAAATTCTTAGAAATTAACTAAAGATTAGTCTGTTACTCCTAATTAAAGATCATTACAAAACCCATGAATGCTGAATAACAAAAAAAAGCTCAAAGAAGTCAAAGATCAAACCTTTGAATTTGGAGTAGCTGTTCTAAGAAAATCCTCAACCGTCTTAGGATGATTACAATCTGCAACAACAAATCTCATGAGCAACAGCAAAATTAACACTCACATTCAAGAAAATTAAATGTAAAAAAAACAAACCAGGTCTGCAAAACCAAGCCTCATCGTTGAAAGAATCATCATCATCTTGAGGGTTCAAGAAATCAACCCATTTGGGTGCACTAATAGTTTCATACAATTTATCTTCAACAAACACTGACTCCACCTTCTTCCAGTCTATTTTAGCTGGTTCCATTCTTGAATATCACTGCCAAATAAGAAAATTCAATCAAGAAAAGGAATT
The DNA here is from genome assembly GCF_937616625.2 of Mercurialis annua. Taxonomy (NCBI): domain Eukaryota; kingdom Viridiplantae; phylum Streptophyta; class Magnoliopsida; order Malpighiales; family Euphorbiaceae; genus Mercurialis; species Mercurialis annua. Next base: position 11,035,037 of record NC_065577.1, read on the forward strand.
GTTTCAGGGTTTTAAGGGTTTTTAGAGAGAGAAACAAGAAGCCCTGGAAGTGAGGGCAAGAGATTGTGAATTGTTAGAGAGAGAAAGAGTATTTGTTGTGTCAGAATGTAACCGTTATAAGAAGAATGAACGTTTTTATGACCGTTGGAAGAGAGGGATTAGTAGTGATTAAGATTAGTAAATCTAATTATGATTACTTCTGTAGTCTATAGGTTTAGTTGGGGTTATTAAATTGGAAAATAATTATTATTAGACTTTTGTTTGGTCAAGGTTTTACTAGCTTTTTCTTGGATCTGGGCTGCGAGGATTGATTCAGTGCGGTTGAGTATAGGTTTAGTGATTCTGTATCTGAAAGGCGGTACTCCACGTGGCTTAAGGGAAGATGATTATATTCTTTTGGTGAATATAATTAGCAATAAGTTGTATCCATAAAGTAAACTTTTTAAATATCTTTTTATATTAGACATATAAATTTTTTTATTTTTATTAAATAATTAAATTAAGTGTTGAATAACACTTTTATATTATACTAGTTTCACATTACGTGCTATGCACGTGGCTCGTAACGTAACTCCTCAATGAACATATTAGTAAATTTATTATAATTGTATCAATTTTTTATTTATAATTAATATTAAATTAGTTAAGAATTTTTGTAAAAGTAAATATAATATATTCGGCTATTAATTTTTTTTTCATACTGAATTTATTTTTCTTTTGGTTTTATAATAACCATAATTAAATCATTAATTTAATTTTATTAATAATATCTTTAAAAATAATAAGATAGAAATTTAAATAATAATATATTGACCAAATACATTATTTTAATTTAGTAGTTCAATCAAACTAAAAAATAGGTATTCCTACTAATTTGGAGACAGATTAGTTATTTTTTACATACTAAAAATTAAATTGGAGATAATTTAGCTACCTATTCTAATTAGGACTTTAATTATAATAGTGATTAATTAAATAACTAATTAGTTAATGACTATAAAACCTTTATTTAGTAATAAATTGAAAAGGATTGTTCAGTAAATTTGCCTGCCCCCCCCCACCATCCGTGCTTTTATATATATAAAATAATTAATATTCATGTAGAATATATAATAAATTTTAAATTTTATTAATTATTAATTATCTGACGTGAAACGAAGTTGGTTTTTTCATTTTTTTATTTATTATTAGAATTATTAATTTATTAAATATTTACTATTGGAAAGTTAACTATACATAGATTAAGGGTTTAATCACCAAAAAAAACCCCACCTTTTAGCCCCTTTTCAAATGCACCCTGACGTTGCAATTTTTTCAGCTGCACCCTAATTCGCATCTTTGGTTTTCAATTTCACTCTCAAGTACTAAATTGATCTCTTCTCCATTTGAAAAAAGTTAAAATAAGTCATCCATTTTTAATTTTTTGTGTGAAAAAGAGTTCAAAATGAGTACTTTAAAAGGGTTTTTATAAATTTTTTCCGAGTGAAAAAGAGTACAATTTGATTTTGAGGGAGGAATTAAAATACAAAGTTGCGAATTAGGGTGCAGCTAACAAAATTGCAACGTCAGGGTGCAACTGAAAAGGGGTTAAAAGATGGGGAGTTTTTAGTGATTAAACCCTAGATTAAGTACAAGTTGGATATTCTAGACTACTATTACTATGATTGCTATACATCAAGAACACAAGATTGATGAACCAACTTTGACGCTCTTGTTGATCTTCATTGACAGAATGTTGAAGCATTATTGAGCAAATGTTGAAGCAACAACATGACAGTCACTAAAGACACGATCTTTGATAATAAATTAATAATTATCACTCTTCATTACATACCAAGCAATAGTTTATCAGAACAACTTGTTTACTAAGGAGGTTGCCGACAATGGGCATACAATATGTAACGGCTTGCCGAAGACAATTATATATATACTAGTCTCGCTTTGTGTGCTACGCACGTGGCTCGTAACGTGACTCGTCAATTCATGTATTAATATTTTAAAACAAAATTAAAAAAATCAATTTAATTTTTTTTGTAAATTTACACATAACTAACAAAGATTTGAATAATATTAATTGTGTTGCTAGTGTAGTCAAACTAAAAGATTGACATTCCTATTAATTTGGAAAAGATTAGCTATTTTTTCTATACTTAATTAATATTCCTCTATCATGATACAATTTTATTTTAACTAAAACTCTAATTATAATAATTTTTTAGTAATTAATTATTATAATTAATTTGTTAATGACTATAAAACCGTTATTTAATATAAATTAAAAAGGGTTATTCCGTAAATTTGCCTGTCCCCCCCATCCGTGCTTTTATATATAGTATAGATATAGATATATATACTAATTTCGCATTACGTGCTATGCACGTGTCTCGTAACGTAACTCGTCAATGAACATATTAGTAAATTTATTATAATTATATTAATTTTTTATTTACAATTAATATTAATTAGTTAAGAATTTTTATAAAAGAAAATATAATATATTCGGTTATCAAATTTTTTTTCCATATTGAATCTATTATTTTTTTGATTTTATAATAAGCATAATTAAATAATTAACTTAATTTTATTAATAATATCTTTAAAAATAATAAGATATAAATTTAAATAATAATATATTGACCAAATACAGTATTTTAATTTTGTAGCTCAATGAAACTAAAAGATAGGTATTCCTACTAATTTAGAGACAATTTAGTTATTTTTTACATACTAAAAGCTAAATTGGAGATAATGTAGTTACCTATTTTAATTAGGACTTTAATTAAGATAGGTATTCCTACTAATTTGGAGACAATTTAGTTATTTTTTACATACTAAAAGCTAAATTGGAGATAATTTAGCTACCTATTCTAATTAGGACTTTAATTACAATAGTATTAATTAAATAACTAATTAGTTAATGACTATAAAACCTTTATTTAGTAGTAAACTAAAAAGGATTATTCAGTAAATTTGCCTGGTACCCCCCCCCCCCCCCATCCGTGCTTTTATATATAGTATATATTGATTTTATAATAAGCATAATTAAATAATTAACTTAATTTTATTAATAATATCTTTAAAAATAATAAAATATAAATTTAAATAATAATATATTGACCAAATACAATATTTTAATTTTGTAGTTCAATAAAACTAAAAGATAGGTATTCCTACTAATTTGGAGACAATTTAGTTATTTTTTACATACTAAAAGCTAAATTGGAGATAATTTAGCTACTAATTAGGACTTTAATTAAGATAGGTATTCCTACTAATTTGGAGACAATTTAGTTATTTTTTACATATAATATGTTCGGTTATTAATTTTTTTTTTTCGATACTAAATTTATTCTTCTTTTGATTTTATAATAACCATAATTAAATATTTAACTTAATTTTATTAATAATATCTATAAAAATAATAAAATAGAAATTTAAATAATAATATATTTACCAAATATAATATTTTAATTTTGTAGTTAAATCAAACTAAAAGATAGGTATTCCTACTAATTTGGAGACAATTTAGCTATTTTTTACATACTAACAACTAAATTGGAGATAATTTAGCTACCTATTCTAATTAGGACTTTAATTACAATAGTGATTAATTAAATAATCAATTAATTAATGACTATAAAACCTTTATTTAGTAATAAACTTAAAAGGATTATTCAGTAAATTTGCCTGCCCCCCCCCATCCGTGCTTTTATATATAGTGTAGATGTAGAAGTGTATATATATATATATATATATATATATATATATATATATGTGATTAGGGCGCTTGTGGGAGGAATCGAACCTGCAACCTTGACATTTTATTGTCTAACGCTTATACCATTCGAACTATAGTTCATTGGTAAAGATTCTTAATAATATGACAATGCAAATTCTCTAAAAAACTACCTTGTTTTATGTTTTAAATGACTGATCCAGTACGATGATGACGGGTATGAAAAGCTTGAAGTAAGCATTCTTAACAGAAAACACCAAGAAAATCTCCCATTGTTGTAGGAAAATCTTGAAGAACATATTTAATGAAGTTTTCTCTGCCTAGTTTAGAGAGTAATTTTTCAACAAAACGTTTAGAAGCGCATCAACTGAAGAAAAATGTTTCACAAAAATTAAAAATATGGAGAAAAGTACTCCATTAATGAAGTTTGAAATTTTGTTAGTTTACTGTTTTTTTAATTTTTAATTAAAAATATTGAAAATAATTAAAATTAAATATTTATTATTTTATTTGAATTACGAATTAATCCATCATAATTTGAATCAATTTGATTATTTCTAAGTTAAGATCATTCAAGAATATTTTGTATATATTTAAATTTTTTGTATGTTATAAAAGAATACTTTTACTATTATTGACTCCACTCCTGCGCATGGAGTTTACCTGCTTCAGAAGGATGTAGATTAGAGGTGGTCACAGTTCATAACCCGGCGGTTCCGGTTTGAAACCGCCGAGTCACGGTTCAAGAAAAAGTGGAACCGGCCCGAAACCGCCTAAAAGACGGTTCCATGACGGTTCGGAACCGGACGGTTCCGGTTCCGGTTTAGGACGATTTAAAAAATAAAAATAAAAATAAAATTTAATCACTAAAAAATGTAATTTAACAATAAAATAACTCACGGAGATAGTATTATAAGAAAATAAAGAATTTTTTTTAAAATTAAAATATTAACTAAAATTTTAACTAAAACAAATATAACATATATTTTATTGCAAAAGTAAATATGTTATATGATAAAGATATAATATATATTTTAAATATATAATATATATTTTTTATCAACGGGTTTGACCCTTAAACCGCCGGTTCCGACCCGGAACCGCCAGTTCACGGACAAATTTGCAACCAGCCCGGAACCGCCCTTTGTACAGTTCCGGGCCGGTTATAGTCTGGTTCCGGGTTTGACCGGTTCCGGGCCGAGTTTGACCGGGCCGGTTCACGGGCTGACCCGGCCCATGGCCACCTCTAATGTAGATGAATCAAAATAAAGTGTAATTGCATAAAAATATTTCACAATTTTCGTTTTTTCCGATGTAAGCACATTTTACCGAATGTGGCACACCCACATTCTAACATTTTATTTTTGTATTAAAAAACTCAATATTTTATTTTTGTCAATTTACGGCCTAATTGCTTATCCAATATCGTTTTAATAATTTAAAACGGTCAAAACAACATCATTTTATGCAGGAAAAAGCGTCTAAAACGGCACTGAATAACGAGATGAAAAGTTAAAGAAGGTTGAAAATTAGAATGCCGTATTTGATAAAATATGCATCAATTGAAGAAAAAAAATGTAAAAGATGAGAACTTTTTATGATAATAGATGATGAAAATAGGTAATCTTATTTAGATTAACTTGAGAAGTTTAGTAGATAGTTCAATCATTATGCAATAAAATAACTATTTAAGGGGTCAAAATAAAAAAGATAAAAACATAAGATAACATCTATGAACAAATCCAAATTTGTAACAAATTGCCGTAGTAAATTCATACTCTTGCTATATAGAAGCTCAAACTACATCGTTTCTTTCACTAAACAAAACTTCTATGGAAAATGAGAAAATCACTAATCCTACGTGTACAAAAACCATACTAAACCACTAAAACAACTAGCCGTAAAACAAAAAACAAAAAATGGAGGCAAAAGGAACATAAGGGTGGTGAATTTATCTTCTCATTGCTTTGATTCTTCACCAAATACCTCATTGTTACAAACTGGGCATACCTGGTTTAATAATAATATTAGATCAACAACAATTTGAGATGGAGACAAAAATGCATATAAAACTGACTCACCTTGTTAATCCCAAGCCATTTGGAGATGCATTCACAATGGTAAACATGTTTGCATGGTAGTTTCATTTGCTTGTCCCCTCTTTTATACCTCATCTGGCAAATTACACATCTGTTTCACACACGGAGCCCAAACGTAAGAATGACGAACGGTGTAGAATGCTATGCGGTATGAAAAAGAGTTTTGCAACTAAGAGTAGACTACTATGCGGTACGGAAACTTCTTGACTTTTACATTTCAGCGTTTTGTTACTATTTTTAGAGACGCTTCTGAAACTAATAACATGTTCTTACAAAACATATTATTTCACTTCTTTCCGTTTCAGTATTTTTCATTTTAGCCTTTCCGTTTTCGTGCTACATAAGTAGACGATATACTTTGCAACAATCACATGATCTCTAATCCACATGCAAACCTAATTGAACAAATAGACTACTAAAAAGAGAATAGAATCTTCAATGGAAAAAGGTAAAATTAGTACAAGCAATTGCAACACAAATTATCATACGTAGTGTCAAGTCTGCATCGTGTTTATAGCCAAAGTAGAAGTTATGCTTTCAAAAGGGGGAAATCAGTGAGTTTCTATACTCTAATGAAAGGTCTATATCAATCTAGGACGTACTCAACAAGGAACTTTTAACAGTCGAGACTGAAACCTAGAAATAGCACCAGAAGTGATACAGTCTAAGCATCCATTACTAAATAAGCTTCCCATTCTATACGACAGTTGTTAGACAACGACACTGCATTGTCATTAAGATGCAAAACTTTAAAAGTGCTTAGGTCTCCATAGTCCCTAATAATGTCCAGCAACAAAATTCTAATACAAAATGTCCATTGCAATGTATTTTTAAGTTACCTAGAGATAGAAGCAACATAAAAATGAAATAAATGAAAAAATCACCACATTAACCATTATGCATATGAATGAAGCAAATTTAGATAAATGTAATTTTTTTCTTTTTTGAAAAAGTGATGGTTCTGTTAACCCAACAGATAAATGTAACTTTAAATTGTAATAATGAAATATGCAAAAAGTTTTACCTCTCCCCAGCTTTTCTCCTGGAGAAAAAGCTTCCAAATTTGCATCTTGATGTTGGAAGCAAACTAATAAGTTCCTGTGGCAGGCCTCTACTTTGAGTTCCAACTGCCTCACCTAAGTCCAGTAATTCCTGCAGTACCAAGAACAAATAGCTGATATAGTCATATGATGCTTTCTACATTAAGGATTATATCTATCTAAAAGCATGAGAAGCTGATATACATCCATCAAGTTTCATAAATGCTTGGTTTAAGTTTGTAATGATAGCTCAATGAGATGCAGAAGGATTCTAATAAAAAAAATCAAATGACTAGATATTCAGTTTTTTTAAACTCGGCAACACAAACCCTGGTTGCAATTTTATCAGGCTTGATTCACATATTTATTGATGAAAATAACAATATTCAGCTCTACCATCAAACAAATGCATCTCAACAGAAGAAAGAGAACAGGACAAGTGACTTGAAGCAGACCTCATACGTCATGGTATCTGGATCAATATCATCTTGCCAAACAGCCTGCAAAAATGGCACCAAAGTTCTGATGGTTTAGTTAACTTATATATCAGTCCATATGAAGACATCATCAACAAGAGAGCTTCATACCTGAGGACTTTCACTGGTTGAATGATTTGGGATACCTGCAAAAAGAAAGCAATTGTCAAACAACCTCAGCTGTAATCTCGGAAAATAAGCAGACAAAGAAATTCTTCAACTTCCGATAAATATGCACATGAGTTTAAATGTTAAACAGGAGGAAAAGCTTAACTCAACTGTCAACCGCAGAATATATATTTAGGTCTCTCACATCAATAACATAAACATAAACAAGGCCCTTTAGCTTTTAAAAATGTTAGGTGACGTGAATCTACAAATTGCCAAGAGACTAAATGGCGTCATATCCATTCTGATGAATAAATAAAAATTAGACCTCAAATGTACAAGTAGGATAACCATGCAGCCAAAGATGTAAGATGGACAAAAATTTGTAACTAACATTCTTCTGGTGAAGCATGCACCCCAACAACTGCATCTCCTTCGGATTGTGTATCTATATTTGTTGGCTCTTCTATGTTCAACGCTGAAGGGTGTTCCCAAGTTGCCCTACTAAGATCAATTCTTGGTACATTATCATTTACCTCGTATGAATCATAATAAGTATTCCCAGAAAATCCATATTTATATGCATTCATGTTCATTGACCAATACGCGTACTCCTGTGCAAAGAGAAAGAAAAAGTTGATACGATGGAAAAAATTATTCAATACATAAAGTCATAAACCATTAAGAGAAGTATACAGAGCAATCCTAAAACACTGAAACTACAACAGTGTGTTACATACATGCATAACAGAGGACTACTAGAACATCGTCATAGATAGATCGTTATGCACTACCCAGGTTTCAGTCATCTAAAAGCAATGAATCCAACGAATATTGTTAAATAGGCACCTTGCCAGTAACTTAAGCTTTTCCATTTATTCATTTTTTGGTTCTATCTCATAGCTTAAGCTGTTGAAATGCTACCTTAATCAATAAATGTCACATATGACATTGACATCGGAACATCTTGCAGTTCGTTTCAATTTTCAGACAACAATGGACTATCAGCCTCTCTCTCCTTCAGAGTCTACATAATTTATAACACACCAGTTCACAAGCCGCATAATTTACTTCGTGGACATGTGCGCCTAAAAAAGAGGTGCATAAATACACATCCCTGGTCCATAATAGCATAGGCTAACTACTTTTATACATTGTAAAAACATGATCAACCTAATCAGAGACATTTGACGATCAGGCACATTAAGTTGTGGGTTAATCAAACCCGAATTCAAATAGGAAACTTTAAGAAGCACTACCTGAACTTGATCAAGCATTTGTCCGGCATGAGCATAATGCAGAGGCACATGTGTTGCCCCATCAAACAAGTTCATAAAACTCTCAGTGACCGTATAAGGGAAGCCGGTATTTATGTATTGCACCTCCATTTGTCTATTATCTTCATTCATTGCAAAAAACACTCCACCAAATCCTTAATCTAGTTCATCAAAAGAAACTAAAAATTTACGGCAACAATTACACCTGCAAAACCAAAAACACCAAACATAGCTATCATATCTTAATCAAAATAAGCACCAAAACAAATTTCATCTTCACAATTTTTTTAAAATCAAACCCAATTATTCCTTTTTAACATTTCACAAACCTTCAAACCTTCCGAATTTACGCAACTCATCCCGACGCAATTAAAACCTCATTATCCTGTAAAAATTACAAAGAAATGATTAGAACTAAACCATATTAACTGAAAAATTAGCAGTTTCTGTTGAAATTTGAGGCAAAAGGAAAAAAAAAACTCACATAAATTGAAATAAAGCAAATAATTTCACATATTTCAAACAAATACAACACTTGAAAAGGGAAATTTGCAACAGAGTCTAAAAATGGACAATCTTCATGTACAAATAGCTCATTAATATTTTAAATGGCAAAATTAGAAAGAAAGAAAAAGCAAACAGAAACTGAACCAAAAAATACGCAAAATATTGAGAAAAAGCAACAGAATTTCTGTTAGGATTTCTTATAATATTTTTGATTATATGGAAAATATATTTAAATAAAAGGAATGTGTACCTCAGACAGCAAAATCTCTCCACATTTTGACTGGCAAAAGAAGATTTCCTAACAAACAAACAAAGAAGAACTAGAAAATGTCAAAAGAAATTTTAAAAACACAATTAATTTAAATTTAAAGAGAATTAAAATAGAATGCTGCTAGAAAATTACAAGAAAAATGGTGCCTCAATTTAGTCTCTGAAATATTAAATTTGTGTGAAGTTTGGAGGATTTTGGTGTGTTGTAAGAGAGGAGTGAAAGAGAAAGTGAAAAAGCAGTATTTATGTGAAATGAAATTGGTTGAATGTTTCAATAGGATAAAACTATTTCATCATTTTATGTTTTAACAATTTGTTTTTTGTTTTTTTCTTATGTTTTTCTATCAATCTTATTTTAATTGTCCTTTTTTTTTGTCAAAGATTATAATTGTCCTTTTCACTACAACTTCATTGCAATTACAAATTTTAAGTTTAGGAAATATTATAAAAATAACCCCATTGTTTAGGAGTTATAATTAATCCATATTAAATTTTACATAACAAAATTCATTGTAATGTTTAAAACATTTCAAAAAAATGACACTTGTTAATCTTTATGCCATATAAGGTCAAAAGAAATTACATCTTCTCCCCCAAAATTAAAATAAAGTGTCAAGTTGATTAAAATTATATTATTTAGCAGTTTAGTCCTAATTTTAATAGAATTAAAGAAAAATAAAGTTTTCTATTAATCTAGAGCAGAGAAAAGTTAGTTTAATAAAATAAAAAAAATTAATTATTGTAGACACCTATTTTGCGGACAGGTGAAAAGTGAGAAGCAACTGAAGCGTCCAGCGATGATTTTCAGAAAAACTCGTCAGATAACGAGCTAGCGATCCGTGTGTTTGAATTTAAGCGGGCTAAACTCGTCAGATGACGAATTAGCGATCTGTGTGACGAATTTAAGGGATTGAAGCGTAATTAGCCGCAAATAGCCCATAAAAGTCCAAAGGGTAACAATAAAAGTCTAACAAATTAGACTAATTGTAATGCTTTTAAAGTTTATGGTCCAATTTATAAGTTTGACGGATTAAATTGGCCATATTCAAATCCTTGTGGCCCTAAAAATCCTTTTTAATATTTTCAAGCATCAAAACAGCCTTTTAGCCACCTTTTTTTTATGGCATTTATCATTTGTTTCGAATTGAATTAATTAATTATCTAGTATAAACATTTAATCTAATCTAAATACCTAAAGGAATAGTTATAACCTAAGTTAGAATCTAGGAACCCTAACCCTTAACATTATAAATTCAGCTTTATTAAACCTAATCAGGGGAGGCACCGATACATAAGAAATCAAATATACAAACCTTAATTCTACCCTATTTGGTCGAACCACCCCATCAAAACACACACCGCACTCATTCCAGTCCAGAAATCAAGCTATTACGCTTCAATCAATCAAGAATCTACTACTACCTATAAATTGAGAGCGGGATCCTACATCCGGATTCTAGAAGACGAGGCAAAGACTCAAAATGGTACTTTTGAGGACCCAATCTAATCTTCATCACTTTTTTTTATTGCCATGTGATTTGCTTTCAATTCTGTCAATTGGGATGCATGCTATAGACACCTATTTTCCGGACAAGTAAAAAGTGATAAGAGATTAAAGCGTCCAATGATGATTTCCAAAGAAATTTATCCGGGTAAAGAGCTATCAATTTTCTTGCTGGAATCTAAGTAGACGTAATCAGTTTATAGCAGCAAATTTGGAGGATTAAAATGTAATTAGCTGCAAATAGCCTATAAAAACCCGAAGAGATTGTAGTCTAAGTCTATAAATTGGACAAATTGCAATATCTTAGAAGTGTATGGACCAATTTGCAAGTTTGACGGACTGAAATTGACCATATCAGGGTCCCAAGAGTCGTTTTTAATACGTTCGGGCACCAAAATAAGCATATAACCCTGTGTTTCTTAGCCATCAAGTTCAGATACGAATTTAATTAAAAAAATTAGAGTTATTAGCTAATCCTAATACCTGATGATCTATCACTTAACACTTCTTTAACCTTAACCTTAACCTAAATTCTAATTAGACAAAATGGTAAATAGACTTAAGTAAACTCTAAACCCTAATTGACCACTATATAAACAGTCTTAAGACAGCTTAGCCAGAGGTCGGACCAGAAACACAAAAACCTAGAGCAAAATTCGACCACACCTAAAAAACCTAGTCTGGCCGAATTTCACACCACACACACACACACCAATCGCACTCGATTCCAGTCTTAAAATATAAAAAAACGCTTTAATTCTCTAATAACATAGCCCTACACATATTTGAAGCTGGATTCCGCATCCACTTCGCCAGCAAACGAGTGAAGGACTCAAACCGGTAATTTTGAGGACCCTCTATATATCACATCAATTTTTATGCCATGATTATCATATTTGCTGAATTTGTATGAATTAGGATGCATGTTTAGTCTTTTGTGAATTTTGTCATGAGATTGCCATAATCGCCAAATTATACATTTTTAATAAATTGCCATGAAATCGAAGAGAAAGCATGTTAATGGCTGAATTGATGTGTTTTGTGTGCTCAATAGCAGAATCCCACTAAATTAAAACACCTAGAGTGCATGTTTAGGTTGTTCATTTGCCATGAAAAATACTTGCTTAAAGTTGTTGTAAATTGGTATTTCGATGTTCAGAATCAGTTGTAAACACTCTTTAGTCGCCATATTTACATTCTTTGTTTCATTAATTTTGACTATTTTTGCACGGAAAACATAACTGAAACGACGAAACGATAAACTGCTGCATCTGTTGTCTCAGAAGCCGCCGCTGCCGCCACGGCAAACTACCGGCGCCGCCGACACTGAAGGTGGCGGCACCGTGAGTTCATGCCCCATGCCTAGAAATGTTTTTTCCAGATTTCCAGACTTCGGTCCAAAACTTCAAATTAGGTTTCCCGGGCTCGTTTGGGTTCGGAATGAGGCCCAGTTTGAACCCATGCATAGGGAATTCAATCTACTTTAAGTTTATGCACAACAACAATTTAGAACCGATGTAATCACCTCAAAGTCCATTGTTGTAACATAAAGAAAAAACTGGGCCTATGAGCCCACAACCGGTAAACCCAGCCACATCTAACACGAGTTCAGGGACCTGAACTCTGAATCGACCCTGATTCAAATTGATAGAACCGTATCAACGAGACGGACAACTTCAGTGTTCTGACCGAGAACCAACTCTGACCATACTAACGGTCAAACCTGTGCGGGTGCTAGGCACTCAAAAGTCAACGAGGTTTAAAAGTATTCCTCACCTTGTATGCATCCCAACTCCCCGTGAGCACATGTGCAATATGTTTACCGCTTTCCAAAAGCATACCAAATCCAAATATTAACAAGCTAAAGGACTAACCACGTTAAATTAGCTAATCAAATCAAATCCAGCCAGTCACTTAGACATCTTAGGACTGTGTAGTAAATGATTGTATATGGAATTTAAGATAACCTAATAAAATCAATCAAACTTAAACTTCCGGTTTAGGCTTTGTGCTGGTAATTAATCCAGACTAACTAGACTTCTGCTATTTGTTAGAAACCGCTAGGGTTAGATGTATGCTTAGGTGTATCTGCTACTTGCTTTACATGACCATTCCAGATCGAGTCCATGCGAGTCTATTTGTTTACACGCTTTCAGACTTGTTTATATTTCCAGTATTATATCCTGTGGACTGCCAAATGTATGTTGAGATGAGATAAATGAATATCCGGTAAGTAAAGCTAGTAACTGATAAGTTAAGCACACGAGTCTCGTGGAGGTCCACGAACCCGGTCTTTTGGTTTGATGCACGATAATCTTACCCATAAGCGAGTAAGGTTGGTATAAAAGGCATTTCCTAGTTGAACTAGGTGGCGACTCCATTTGCAAATCATTTCCAAATCAAGAAGTCAGCCATAGGCCTGGGCGAGCGGCCCCCGAACCCAGCTTCACTCACACATGCTTAGTTATTTTTATAGCAACTGCCGTAACTACTGTACTTGCCATGATTGTCATGCTTTGATCTTAGAAACATGTTCTAGGGTTGTTTTTACTATCTTTCATCAATATATTTTGATTCCAGATTTTTCCAGATTGTTTCTTATGTATTTTTATTATTTTTGCATGATTTTTTGGACTAAAAACCAAACCGATGTGAAAATGCCCCGGACTATGAAATGTGGCGTCGCTGCAGCCACAATGAAGTGGCGCCGCCGCCACTTCTTTTGGCGCCGCCACTCGTTCTTCTGGCGCCAGTGTTCGCCACTCCAGACCCTCTCCAAATCTTCAGCTTGTAGTTGTAGGTTTGTTATTGTGTTTTTGTGCTTGTTTGAGCCCGAAATTGGGACCCGTTTGAGCCCACGGACTTGTAATAGATGTAAGGTTATGTTTTTGTAATTTCCCGGACCCATATCAATTAGCATCGGCCTGCCACATCAGATACAAGCTTCTATATCATTGTGCGCATCGAAGGCCAAGCCTGGAAATGACCAGAAATTTCTGCGATTTCAGGTTTGTTTGAACTCGGAATTGACTTCGGTTTGGACCAGTAGACCCAGATCGATCTGACGAAGAACTTCCTTGTTCTATCCGGATCTTGATTCCAATTCCACAGACAGACAAACAACAAACAACTGCTAGACATTCCATATCTTCAAGGTTTAATAGTGTCTCTAACCTTACATGTATATCAATTGTATGTGTATATGTTCAAATTTTTTTTGTCGCTTTCCAAAGCATATCCAAATCCACTATTTAACAGGCTAAATAAGATAATCACATTAATTAGCTCTAAAATCCAACAAATCACCTAGAAATATTAGGATTGCCATGAAAAAGTAATTAAAGGTTGTATAGGCATTCAAGATGACTAAATTAAAATCAATCTCACATATACATCCGGTTTAGGCTTTGTGCATGCAAAATGAATAAAATCCACCTATGTTTGCTGCATGATAGAAACCATATGATTAGATGCTTGTTTAGGAGTATTGCTACATGCTCATATACCAGTCCAAATTGTGTCATATGTGCGTCTCACATATTTTCCAACTTTCCATTTACCAGCTTCCAAAACTTGTTTACTTTTCAACACCATTAGCATGTGGAATATTTGTATGATTGAAATGAGATATTACAAATATGCTTAGTAAATGAATGTAATCGATAAGTCAAGTACAAGAGTTTTGTTAGTGTACATCGAACATGGTCTTTCGGTTCAATGTACGATAATCTCACCTATAAGCATGTGAGGTTGTCTAGTCGGTATAATAGGCATTTTCTAGCTAAGATAGGTGGCGACTCTATTTTTTAAAACCTAATCAGATTCAAAGTCAGCTATAAGTTTGAGCGAGCGCCCCTGAAACCCGCTCCGCTCGAAGTGGAGACTCCACTGGGGATGACTAAAAAAATGTTTTTAAAAATTAAGAACCCAAAATATTTTCAAAGTTTTCCAAAAACAGTTGCCATGGACATAACCACACGACTTGCGTCTCATCGATCACATTCATTTACCAAATATATCCACACATGATGCATTGTATTAGATATTTCTCTTCTTATCTTACTTTCTAGTCCCTCTATCAGCCCCAATACTTATAGCCGATCTCACGTTCTGGCATTGAACTCCAGTGCCCAAAGCGTCTTATGCGGAGTAGCATCACTCACATCTCAATACCTCGGTCACTTGCACTCGTGATTGAGGAGACCTATCAAAGGTATAATATCTGTAGGAAACTTAAGCCGACTACTACCAAATCTATCGACTCAGTCCAATTGCATTCGCGATTAGACAATTTCATCTAAGGAAATACCCAACATAATGTCAATGTAAGGGTTCTAAACCCATTTTTTTCCAAATTACTCAGTTTTTAATCTCAGTTTTAGGTCATACCTAAAAACTTTTATCCAGTTTTTCTAAAAATAACCTAGTTAGGATGTACCTAAATACAACCATCCAATCAAGTAAAGTCCATTTACTTAATCAGCACACATATCCAGCTCCAATCAAGTTAAATCCATTTACTTGGCCAACCTCAATATCTAGTTCAATCAAGTAAATTCCATTTACTTGATCACCCCCCCTATTCGATTCCCGCCAAGTAAACTCCATTTGCTTGATCAGCCCTCTTATTCAATCTCAATCAAGTAAAGTATGTTTACTTGATTTGCCAACATATCCAATCCCGATTAAGTATACTTTATTTACTTAATTAGCCACGAGGCTCAATTATCTTTTTAATAAGTCACATTCCAGTCCTGACCTTCTAGGTCACCCTCTTTCCTGACCATAAGTCATTTCCAATCCCGACCTTCCGGTCTAGCTCTTTCGTGACTATAAGTCATATTTAAGTCCTGATCTTCCCGGTCACCCTCTCTCTCGTGACCATAAGTCACATTCCATATTTTGACCTTTAGGGTCGTTCTTTTTCCAAACTTCTATTCCAGTTACATCGACAATGCCGCTTGTTTTTTTTATAGAACTACTAGAAGAGAGTTTGCTTATACACGTCGACAAATAGTATTTCAGATGCGACAGTCTAAACCAAAACTCCTAGGAATTAACCTCGCTCAGAATTGTGTGCGAGAGTAATAAGGTTGGAAGAAACAACATATCTCTGTGATATCAACTGTTCCACGTGCTACGTGTTAATTAACCATGTGCATCATAAGCATGCATATCATTTATATCATGCCTCAAGTATGCCATGCATCATACACTAACCCTTTGTAGATGCATCCATCCTATCGACTGTTCTTTCGGTTACCCAGTCTAACATCTAGAATGTCAAGAATAAGTCAAGTTGTTAGTTGAAGCCAACATGGAAGCAACCAAAAGCAGGAATCATGGATTAAATTATGAAATAAGGGGAAGATTATTCAAACAGCTCAGTCCTACCAAGTCTTTCATGACTCCACATCGGAAATCTAGACAACCAAATGGATCAGCAAACAGTCCTACCAAGTCTTCCACGATTCCACCATTAATGATACAGACAACTAGATGGATCAACAAACGGTCCTACCAAGTCTTCCACGACTCCAGCATCAATCATACTAGACAACTAGATGGATCAACAAGCGGTCCTACCAAGTCTTCCACGACTCCGGCATTGGCAATCCAGACAACCAGATGGCTCACCAAACGATCCTATCAAGTATTCTACGACTACAACATCGACATTCCAGACAGCCAGGTGGGTCAAAAAACAGTTAAGAAATCCTTCCTTCAGAAGATCTTCCTCCAGAAGAAGTTCCAGATAAGCCAACTCAGCCATTATGCCAAAATCAACTAAGAGGGGATTACCAATACTCTCACAGACTATCAGAGGGGAATTTGTTGAAGCCAATTGATAAGTGACAAATTCATCACCAATTCCATGCATCCCCTAAGCTTGAGTGCACAATATTGATCAACGTAATGTGCTCAGACCAGAAGCTAATCTATTGTGAGGCATCCATCAAGCATCATGAGCTTCACAAGTAATAGCTCAAGTGATAGAGCATTCTGATTGAAGGATAAAATTGAGAATTCCAAACATAGCATATGGAAAGATATAGAAGTTCAGCTCAATGACTCTCAAGATCAAAAAAGTGGACTACAACAGAGTTCCAATGCATATATGATAACAATCATATGGAACAACAGAGGTTTCATGGTATCCAGAACAACCAAATGGAACAGTGAAGATTTCACATATCGACGACTTACTCAGATCCCAGAGAAAGATTCTACTACATACTCGGCGTCCTTTGTCAACCTCAACATCTGTGATGTTGCCACCGAGATAGAAGTGGTGACCCAGTTCATGTTTGGAGCATTCAGAGAATTTGTTTTTTCGAATGAACAATGCCTTTTTCCATTTTTACCATGCATTTAATTTTTTGAGCAATTTATTTATGTGATTTATTTATAGTTCCAGAGTTGATGATCAACTCTAATTTTGCTTATTTGTGTGATGTCTTGCCTGATGGGCATGTTAGTTTTAATTGTCATGCATGCATGAATGATAAACTTATATATATATATATATATATATATATATATATATATATATATATATATATATATATATAATTTGCACATTCAATACCCGGTATAAGGAAACGATGAAATCGATGTCTGGATGTAATTTGTTTTAATAGGTTCTACCCCTGAAAGGTGAGGGAGTGAAATTACAAATGAATACACTGTCTCAAAAAGGATAGTAACAGTCCTCTGAGAGGAACCCACAAGAAACTCTTAGGAAAAAATATTAGGCAAACAAAATTGGAGATTTCATACGACCCATAAATATCCTAGAAAGTAGGAGGGAAACATCAAATTCAAATTCAAACAGATTGATTTACCTAGATAGGAGTCAAGAGAGAGAGCTTCCCACTAGCTATGAAAGTCCAGCACCCAACAAACGCTCAGTCGACTATCATAGAGTAGGAAAATCTAAGTAGTGAGAGGAGGAGATCATTAAAGTCCTTTTGGGGATTATCGACCCGCTACAATGTTGTGTGAAACAAAAGGCGAGAGAGAGAGAGAGACGAAATAGTCAATTATGAAATTTCGTAAGGACTAGTTGACGACATAAAAAATCTCACTATGTCGATTATTTAATGAACCAGTAAAATGGATCTTTTGTCAGGTATGTATGTTGTAATTATTGACCAACACATGTTCCTAGAAATAATGGACAAACGACCGCCGTCGCCATCATGGATTGGCACCGCCGCTACTCCCATTTTTGTCGTAGTTCCCTCTTGATCCTCATCCTAGAATTGATTCCTAAATCTTCCAAACTCTAATCCAAACCTATTTTCATATTTTCAGGTTCGTCTGTTTGAGCCCACGTGTACATAATTAGTTTTAGATTCGTAATATGTGCTCTAATGGGCCCGTCCTAATTTATTTCAGGCCTCAAAGCCCATAATTATAATCTGCGCAGCCAACCGGGCTCTAAAGCCCATAACCGACAAAACCAACAACTTCCAAACACAATTTTGGGATTGTGTGAACTCACAATCAACCTTGGTTCAAACCAGTGGATCCATATCGATGGGACGAAGAACTTTCATGTTTTGACCAAGTCCTGATTCCAACCACCTCGATGGCCAAATCGCATCGAGTGATAGACACTCAGGTCTACAAGTTTTAAAAGTATTCTAACCTTGTATGTTTATCACTTATTCTTCGTGCATGTTGATATTGTTTAAAAGTTTTCTAAAAGCATGTCCAAATCAAAATATTTACAGGATAAAGGACTAATCACAGTAATTTAGTAATCAAATCCAGCAAGTCCAACAAACCACCTAAAAATCATAGGATTGCCATGAAAAATAAATTAGAAGGTTGAATTCAAGATGACTAATAAAATCAATCTCACTTAGACATCCGGTTTTAGGTTTTGTGCATGTAAAATGATCCAGACTTGCCATTATTTGATACGTGATAGAGACCACCAGGGTTAGATGTATGTTTAGGAGTACCTACTACTTGCCTCACATGCTAGTTCGAACCGTATGTGCGTCTTATATAGGTCCCTTTGCCGCTTTCATACGTATTTAATTTCAGCAAATCATACTATGAACTACATGAATGTCGAGATGAGAATAACCAAAATGTCCAGTAATAACAACGTAATCGATAAGTCAAGTACACGAGTTTCAATAGAATGTCCACGAGCCCAGTCTTTTGGTTCGGCGTATTGATAATCTCACCCATAAGCAAGTGAGGTTATCAAGTCGATAGAAAAGTCATTTCCTAGCTGAGCTAGGTGGCGACTCCACCTTTTCAAACCTTTCCAAAATAGAGGTCAGCCATATGTGTGGCGAGCGACCCCTGAACCCCACTTCGCTCACAAATTCAATAAGGATTTTTGAATAAATCCAAGCCAGAATAAGAATAACTTCTATTATAACTTTTATAAATAGACACCGCCTTAGTGAAACTACTAGATCACATTATGTTTTGAAACCGCTTTATCTTGAAAAATTATGTTGTTTCTACACTTCCAAATCTCCCAAACAATCAGAAACCAAAGAATCCGCCATAACTCGGAATAAGGGACCTTCAGGAAAATTTCCTGCCAAAGCACATAGAAATCGACAAAAGCATTCTGGGAAACCCACCTAATCTCCAACTTATGAAGAAGACTACACCACACTTCTCTTGCAAAACGACAATGAATGAATAAATGTTTTTATGTTTCCTCCACATCGCATAGAGAACACTTATCATTGTTCATATTGATAATATTTTCTCTAACAAGAAGTCTAAAGTCGACACTCTATCATGGAAAGTAACCCGTATGAATAACTTGACTCTAGGAGGCGCTTTCGATTTCCAAATCTGATTGAACAAAAGTCTACCATTATCACTCGTAAATCTAGCCATTTTGACCTCTACACCGTTGCTATTGTTCCCCCTACAACCAAATTTACCTCATATAGGTTTGTAGGAACCGATTTTCAAGCAACCAAGCCCCTGGCGTAATCCGTACCTGCTTGATGATGAGCCGCGTTTATCTCCAGATCAACGACTGAATGATAATTTTGAGCAGTAGCAACACTGGCGTTGCCTGTATTCCTCCTAGCAGCAGTGACTCGATGGCCTTATTCATCCCGAATCAGACCAGCAACACTAAACTCATCATTGCCAAGAACATCGATAAGATTCACTATAGCATTTGTGTCACGACCCGATTTCTCGAGCCGCGACCGGCGTTAGGGAATGGGAGTGGTAGCTCCGAAACCCGTAGCAAGCCTAAAAACCTGTGTAAATTTTTCGCAAATCACATCATTTTTTTTTTATATATCAAAATACATGTGACCCCATTTTACAAAAATATCAGAGTTAAAATACGCTAGTCAAATACATAGACAAAAACATCTAGACTACTGCGGACTGCTAGAATGAAAACCTTCTTTCACTTCTTGTGCAAATGACTTCCGAGAATTAAAACTTCGGAAGCTTGACTTTCCAAATGATATCATACCATCCCTGAAAAATGGGAGGAGCAACGGGGTCAGTATAAAACTGAGTGAGTTCACCAAATTACACGCAATATCACATAAAGGGTTAAAACATTTGAAAACCCATTTTATATATAGAAAATACTCTTTTGAAATCATATTGTATACTCTATTTACTTTCCTTCATAACTCTTTATTTATTTCATAAACTTATAGTCTATACGTATCTGACATCTTTGATTTCTTATTATGGTATTGATATTTTTCTTTCTCGTTTTGTTGTAATAGTTTTCGATCGGATCTTAAATCTTAGGTTATATCATCATGATTCTAAATCGAATTAAATCATTGGCAAGTCTCTTGTGACTTGATCCTTATGGTTGGGTCCCGAGATAGTTCAACCGAGTTACCCATAACCATATGGTACAGTCCCGAGATAATTCAACCGAGTTACTTGTACCATTTCTCAATCCCAAACGATCGATAGGAGTCCCGAGATAATTCAACCGAGTTACTCCTTAGACACGGGTCCCGAGATAGTTCAACCGAGTTACCTTCGTGTCTGCATTCGGACTCTGCACCCTGCAGGTCTTTTGAACTTAACTGTCGATTCATATAATTTCTATTGACATTTAATAGGAGTGTTTGTTCACATTGTGTCTCGATCTTGTTTCGTATTGATTCTCGATGTATCGTACTTACTTTTTATTACGTATGAGTTCCGAGAATTATCATCGAGAATGGATGAGATACAGGTTCCGGGATAATTCTATCGAGTTCAACCTTGTATCTCAGTTCTTATTATTGGGTGTACCATAGTACAATTCTCATTTTACGTTTACTAGTTGATTTTGTATTTTTCGTTATGTTATATTGATCCTTTATGGACCATGGCATGCACATTACATCTACAAGCATACATCTATAACACACGCACGTATGGGTATTTATTATGTTTGATAGTACATATCGGAATGTACTATATTCCCTTATTCATATTTGATTCGATTCATGTCATTTTACTTTACCCATCCCCGGTGCCTTAACATTTATGTTATTATCAAAATAACACATTACGATAAAACATCATTTTCAAAGCATACATTTTACAAACAAACATTTCAAATATATAAATATTCATATAGCTTTTCGTATTAAAATACGTAGCTTTATGAATATTAGCGAGTAATTTAAAGTGTACTCACCACTTGCTATCCAAATTCTTCAAATAAGCATGAAGATATCTCGATCCGTTTGCCTCAAACCTTGTCGATATTCGCTCGTCCGATCTACGCAAATATAATAATAGCAAGAATTAATTAAATTCTAGCTATTATTAACTTAACCAAAAATATGTTTCTAGCCAATTTCGGCTATCGAAACCGCTTACTTAAAATAGTCCGACCCCTAAACAAAATTGACATTCTTAAAGTTTAGAATGTCGCCTACAACTTTCATTTAGGTCTCAGACCATGAAATGCACCCGAAGGTGTCGGAAAATGGGTCGGAAGTTGGTTCTCTGATTTAACCTTTTAAGGCTGCACAAATAGTCCACTAGGGCTGCTACTTTGGGCCTTAAAACCGAGTATGTACAATGATCATTTTTCGAAACAAACTCGACATATTCAAACTTCATATTCATATTTACAACTTCCGTGAAGACTTCGACTAGTTTTGACATCTCGATTATTCACAATGAATTTCCAAAGTTGACTCCTTAATTCTTTTTAATCCAAATTCAGCATTTTTCATGCATTTTTGAGCTTTAGATTCACTTATCTTAAAGCATCAAAACTGTGATTAAATTGTTAATATTTAATCTATGTAATACGGTCTACAATTTCCATTTAGGTCCGAACTTGATTCGGTATGCGTAGGGGGTCGGAAAACGCACTCGAACTGCCTATCCTGCACCATTTGAAAACTGTTGGCAGCCCCTAAAACTGCCTAACAAGCCTACTTTGGATTGTTGTGGAGGGCATATTCTGCCTCGTGGGGCAGAACCGAGTTGTTCGGGGTTTAGTCCGACATGCACCCACGCCATACGTACAATTTCAGACATGAAAGATAATCCTAACGACCTCCGAAACCGCTCTCAAACTTAACTCAAACACAACTATTAAAACAGTATTTTATTAACATAAAATACGTTTAATCCATTTTTAATTCGACTTTTTCGAAGCCTATATCCTTTTTAACTTCGATAATTCATACTTTACACCTCCGACTATCCAATTTATTTTTCTTATAATTTTTCCTTAAAATTAATTATTTTTCCAAAGTGACTAACTAGTCGACTTTGGGCCGATAAACGACATGCTTACAAACAGCCAATGACCAAACTAATTGTGCATTCTTACTCATCAACATCCCGACTATATTTTTCGTTCAGACTTGAACCAAATCCGAGGTGCGTACGGCCGCCTGGGAGCTGCCAAAACAGCTCCCATGAGCTGCCCTGTTTCTGGGCAGAAACAGCCCAGAACAGGGCTGCATCTGCTCTGGTGAGCAGCCATGTTCTGCTCACCGGAGCAGATGGGTACTGCTCATTTGAGCAGAACCACCACTTCCGTGGTAAAGTCCGACATGCCCTCTTTCATTCCGACTTATTTCCAGCCATTAATACCGACTACAACACCCCTAAATCATAGCTCAAACTTGACTCCTTAACACCATCACAAACAGTTTTATAATTCAACAAAACTCAACAAACTTCAATTCATTCCAACTCATTTAACCATCAAACATCCAAAAATTCAAAGTCTATACCTTGGGTGATGTGGTAACTCCATGGAAGAATGAAGACCTCCAAGAATTCTCCAAATTTCAAACTTCAAAATCATTAATTTCACCTCACATACAATCAAATAAATGAAATCAATATTTAGCTCATAAACCCTACTCTTTCTAATCAACATACCATCAAAATAAACCATGGAACTTACAAATTGTTGAGTCTACCTTGATGTCTTTCACTCCATGATCATTTTGCCTCAAAGATTGTTGATTTTCATCAAGAAATGGTGACCCTAGGGGTTGATGAAGATGGTTCGGCCATCTTGAGAGAAAGATGAGGTTTTTGGATCTTTTTCTCTTCTTTCTTAAGTCAAATGATCAAATGAAGGTGGTGATAAGATTAAATCCCAACCTTATCAAGTTGATGAAGTCATTAATTGGCTAAAATTCCACTTTAACTCCAAGGGCTTAATTTTATTTTTAATCCAAACTCTTATTAACTCGACACACTTGCTTTTAATTCGATTTCGTAAATTTACAAAACTTTGGCAAATATACTTTGACGATAAATAATGAATGTTATCGTATTATTTATCGATCCGGGTCCAATAATTTATTTATTTAAATTTCTTTTTCCGAATATCCAAATCCCGCTTAATAAAATATTTCCGTCCAATTTTATGAATTTTAATCTTACATTCCATAATTGTATTTTACGATTTCTATCGTAAAATTTATTAGCTCGGGAATTTCCAATATTTTATTTTATTTTCTTTAGTCCCAACTAAATCCAACTTCTCGCATAATAATTTTCCATTAAAATTATTATTTTATGATAATTCCAATAGACCCACTTCGGTCTAAGTCCTTATTATCCAATCTAAATCTGATATTCTCGTTCTTAATCATTACAATTATGCCTCGTGGCACTACACGTAATACCTCAAAAATTTCAGTTATTACAATCTTCCCCCCTTACAAAAATTCGTCCTCGAATTTTCATAATCTCCTAATATCACTTAACCAATCCTTGTTCAAACCTTATCATTCACTTCCTTCCACACTTCCGCTGCGATACTCTGATTAGTTATTCACTAACTGTTGACTTTACAATTAGGTTTATACGGTCCTCTCGATATACTTATCGAGTAACTTCTTATGCTAACAATCCTAACCATCTTGTTATTTCTTAATTCATAACTATTATGAATTAATTCTCTTTATTTGACCTTTTTGAACAACATATGTTTGTTCGTAGGGTTCATATCCCCTGACGTAACTAACTTCTATGTTCGATTTCCTCGTCCTAGAGGTAAACGTGCTTCGAGTTTAATCATGGCCGCTATCACTTTACATGTTTGTAAAGTAGCGTCGTTGTTCTTGTATTTAATATACAAGACCGACATTAGAGATTTGCAATTCAAATCTCGATACGTTGCGATTCGCATTACACTACTCGTCGTTCTATATACTTGTCGTGTTACATACGTATGTTTTCATATAGGCCTAACAAGGTGATCAGTCTTGTTCTATGCCTCTATATACAGAGTCTCTGTCTGAGCTTACTTACGTTAGAAAACTCATCCGTTTAAAATCACGATACTTTTCATTTCTCAAATCATGTCATAATTGTGCGCCGGTGTGATGACTTCTCTCATCACAAGAGTTGCAATGACACTCCTCTTTTTCATTTTCAAACATACACAATGTATATGATGCATGTCCTATTAGTGAATGCAATATGGATGTAGTGATACAATTCTATTCGTGTCAATGCGATGTTTTTATGATTCGTGTCCGGGCACAATTATGTCTTTTCAAAACATTTTATTTCGATCAAATACTTTTCTTTTCATAAAACGGGATTTACGTAAGTTTTTCTCGACATAAGACTCTGCACTATTTATCGATTATCGTTCTATCTGGTTTTGTCTAACCAGACGTCATCGTGACAACTCTGTCTTCTAAGAAGAAAGTTGATTCGCGTTACCCGTGGTATCCTATAACACGGGGTGTTGCATTATTTCACATAATGAATTTACTACTTCCATGGTACGCATTCATTCGTCACAACTTAACATCTATCTATGTCCTTTCTACCGCATTGCGAGACAGAAGATTTTCAAGGTTGGTAACTTCCTTATTCCGATTGCAAACCAATGGTTCTAGCCTTCTTGGCTACTTTTATAGTATATATTTCGTATGAATCCGACTATATCATCTCTTTACTTCTCTTATACTTCTTGATCATTTCATATCATAATTCTTGTATTAATCTTTATCGTGTCTCTTAGTTTACAAAAGACACTTTGTTTACTCATTCTCGATGAGTTTCTCAATTCATCCAGTTCTTCTTGTCATGTGCTGCCTTCGGCAGTGTCTCTACTTGCATGTCTATCACTTATCTTGATTATTGATTTTCGGGTCTATGAACCCACTATTTTCCATTTGTCCTTGTTTATCTCCTTATTTTTGCGGGGAGCTTTGCCCATTCCTATGGCACTTGTTAATATCCTTTGCAATCTTTATGATATCTTTATCCTTGTGATTATTATCGTGTTTGAATCCTCTTTGTCATCGTATTGGCATCTTATGACTTATTCTCACCAAGTCTCCTTTGGACAATGTTTTCTTTTTCATCGTATTTTCACTATTCGCAACAAAGCGAATTCGTCTTTTAGGTTATTATTAACTATAGCATTAACCCTTGGGTTAATCTTATCGTTAATATCTTACTTCTCACTTATTTTCACCGTTTGTCATTCGTCTGCTTGGAATTCACAAGCAGTTTCTTCCACTTCTTTAGTAATTTATGTATGTCAATATCGAACCTCTATATGTATTCCTCTCTACATATTGATACTATCTTTGTATCTATCGTCCTATTATTGGTATACAATTCCTTATATCAGTTACTTCTGCTGTCGACTGATTACTATCATTACTGGGTTGTTACGGCACTCCTGGTGCCTGTACATTCCCAGTTTGTCTACTCTAGATCGCTTTTAACCCCCGCCTTATTCGCGACCTCTACTTGTCGAATGGACTGGGTATATTCACCTTCCTACTTCGGGTCTCTTCTCTGGTCTCATATACTTGCTATGTTGTAGCACACGCTCGAGTAGTTCTTCGTTTCGCCATACTATATATAAAGAATCCTGATGAATTCCTTAAACATTGGTATACGCCAGCCAGCGCAATTAAACGTTGTACGCGTAGGCTGAACCTTAGGAACTATCTCATTCCTTTAGGTCTTCTATGGATACGTTCGTTCTTTATGTCCCATGAGTATTTTACCCATTTTAGACTTAATAATCTCAGAATCATGTACTCGCGTCGTACATATTCTATGCGTGTCACTATCGTAGCTATAAACGATCTATGTTAGCCGAATCTAAAGAAAATCGGTGTTCCCTAGATTTTCCTTGGCTACGTCGCCAATCTTATGTCTTGCGAGCATTTCGCTCAGCATAGACTTAGCAAAACTTTAGGAACATATATTCACAACATTCATGTTCTATTCATACTCTACGCATATCTATAAACAATCTATGTTGGTCAAATCCAAAGAAAATCGGTGTCACCTAGATTTTCTTCGGCTATTTCGCGTATTTTAAGTCTCGCGAGCCTTTGGCTCACCATAGACTTAGCAAATTAAGCAACGTTCAATTATAAGGCACAAATCCTATTCAAAGCAATCAATCATGGTATACACATTTCATGTATTATATAAATTACCACAGGTTTACGTACCTGTGAGCATATCACTCTCCTGAGTGATTGCACTGCAAAACAATTCATATCTTATTCATCAATCATATAATATTCAATTAACTCGATCATAATCCATAACAACATTTTTATACAATATGAGTCTCGAGAGTGTACAACTCTTCGGAGACTATATATACTCGAAAGCGTATTGCTCATTCGAGTAAACACAGTTCATAGATTGTGTAATACACACATCTAACTCGACTCCTAAAAGCACATATAGAAGAGGACATTTTTGGTAAAACGTTTCAAAAATCGATGAAAATGATGATAACGTTCAAAAGACATGACTGGAAATCCCTATAATCCGCAGTAGTTCCTAGGATGTAACTGACTATTTCCTAAACTCCAATCACAAAAGAACAATGGCCTAGGAACACTAAACCAGGCTTTGATACCACCTTTGTCACGACCCGATTTCTCGAGCCGCGACCGGCGCTAGGGAATGGGAGTGGTAGCTCCGAAACCCGTAGCAAGCCTAAAAACCTGTGTAAATTTTTCGCAAATAACATCATTTTTTTTTTATATATCAAAATACATGTGACCCCATTTTACAAAAATATCAGAGTTAAAATACGCTAGTCAAATACATAGACAAAAACATCTAGACTACTGCGGACTGCTAGAATGAAAACCTTCTTTCACTTCTTGTGCAAATGACTTCCGAGAATTAAAACTTCGGAAGCTTGACTTTCCAAATGATATCATACCATCCCTGAAAAATGGGAGGAGCAACGGGGTCAGTATAAAACTGAGTGAGTTCACCAAATTACACGCAATATCACATAAAGGGTTAAAACATTTGAAAACCCATTTTATATATAGAAAATACTCTTTTGAAATCATATTGTATACTCTATTTACTTTCCTTCATAACTCTTTATTTATTTCATAAACTTATAGTCTATACGTATCTGACATCTTTGATTTCTTATTATGGTATTGATATTTTTCTTTCTCGTTTTGTTGTAATAGTTTTCGATCGGATCTTAAATCTTAGGTTATATCATCATGATTCTAAATCGAATTAAATCATTGGCAAGTCTCTTGTGACTTGATCCTTATGGTTGGGTCCCGAGATAGTTGTCACGACCCGATTCCCGGATCGAGACCGGCGCTAGGGAATGGGAGTGGTTGCTCCGAAACCCGTAGCAAGCCTTAAAATAAAATCCATTTTTCCCATTAAAACAATTTAACTTTTCTTTAAAAAGTTTTCTCATATAAATTTTTTTCGAAATTCACTATAAATTTTTCGCGGAATAAAATCATACATTTTAAATTCCGAAACGTAAATACTAGGTCACCCGTTTCATGGGACCTCTTTTCCATTTTCACAACATGTCAACTTTTATAACCCTTTTTCAAAACGTTTTTAGGGTAAGACATGCAAATCTCATTTATGCCACGTCGGGCCCACATATACATTTTGTTTCGATGCCAACAGTTTCATTTACTGTTTTCCACATTTATCTCGGTATCTCAAATACCCGAGAGGCATCACAAAATAACCATAACAAGCATGCATATATAAATATAATAATAACAAAGCGATGATAATTAAACAGAGTATTATCGTGGCAATTCATCGCAAATTAAAGCATGCTAAAGAGTTCCGTCTATCTAGACATTACTACTGCAGAGCTAAGATAGGAGAAGTATTTACAAATACCACATCGCCCAAAATAGAGACTTCACGAAACAAGAATATGAAGCCTCACCAAAAATGACAGTCTACGTACCTGAAAAATTGGTACAACAACGGGGTCAGATATACTGGTGAGTTGACATCTTACAAACACACATTAAATACTTAACTCGTTATAAAATAGGTATATTTAAATATATACTACCGGTTCAATCACAGAAACGTTAAAGCTTTTGAAATGAAATGCAATTTCTAATCCATATTCCTCTAAGTCTCCTTTCAGACTTAGATTAATAAACTAGTCGGCTGAACCCGTAGATTCACTCGACTCTAGTTTATTTTCCACTATCCTTTACAGTTCTAAACCTTTCTTTAGACTGTTCCCAACTTTTCTCATGAACTCAACGACCGATAACATTAAGTGTTCCATGACGCCGTTAGTTCTTAAATCAATCGGCCGAACTCTATCGTTCTGTCACCGTTAACTTGTTCGGGGTTCTAGACCGTCGTCATAGAAGCTCTCCCGCAATGTCTGGACCGTCGTCTCAGACTTCTAGACCGTCGTCTAGATTCACACAGTACATTCCTCTTTACGTAAAAATAAATATGCATGCAATAACTAGTGATCACATAGTCCTATTATAGCCCAAATAGGATGGCACGTTTCATAGACTCATTCCATAATAATTTTATTTACTCAAAATAAATATACGATATATTTAAAATGCTTTATGATATTAATTTTCCACATTAAAGTAATAATAGTAATTTTATTACTTTAATGTATGCATGTAATAATGCAAACTCACAGACTGTCGTTCCACAATAATTTACGCATGCTAATCCACAATTAGCTCCTCGACAATTACTCAATCATTGCCCCGTGAATGTCTCGCATTCCGAGATTGACCTTTCGTCAATTCTCTAAACGTTTGTTAATCAAAACGTTTCCCACTAATCATCACGATCGACATCGTGGCTCGTACATACACTACGTATCGGGTTCAATC
This sequence comes from Mercurialis annua, assembly GCF_937616625.2. Lineage (NCBI taxonomy): Eukaryota > Viridiplantae > Streptophyta > Magnoliopsida > Malpighiales > Euphorbiaceae > Mercurialis > Mercurialis annua. Next base: position 11,064,677 of record NC_065577.1, read on the forward strand.
TTAGGAATCCAATTAAATTTCATAATTTGGTCCTATCTAAATCTTAGGTAAATTTTACCATTTTACCCTTTCGAAAAAATTCCCATATTTTAGAAAATACTATTCGGTCCTTATAAATTTTCATATTCTAAAATACCCTTATTCAAAATCCTCTTTTATAAAAATATGATATACATATATACATCCTTTAATTAAAATTTTCCAATTTTAATTAAACAAAACATTAATTAGTTTATATCAACTAATTAATTCCAATTCATTTTAGAATATAAATCTTTTGGGTCCAAGCCCAAATTAAAAGTTTAGAATCTTAAAAAACTTTTAATTAAATAAATTCAAGATTTCACTTACCTTTTAAGTCCACCAAAAATCCATTTAGGACATATTAGTCCTTATACTTTCAAATCTTGCATTTTAGTCCTTTTACCAAATTTTAATTAATTACTTACCTTTTTAACTTTTTAACTTTGGGTCCAAATTATTTAGTCAAGTCTAAATAAAAGTCCAAAGTTCTAGTCCGGGATCTAATTACGGTTTCGGCCCCCTCTTGGCCTTGGTCCATTTTGGTTCGGTTTCAACCCGACCAAATCTTGGCTCGGTTAAACAGAGACACCGTGCTCCGTTTACCGGCCGGTAGTGGTTCGCCGACCACCACCCCACTCTCTAAACCACCTATACCAAAATTAGCCAATCAATTTCAAATTGAATGAATTTTAACTCTACTAAAATATTTAATCACACTTGATTAAATATACAACACTAACCACATCATAAACAATTAAACAATCACACCATATAGCCATCTATCCGGCCAACATACCAAATTTATCATATAACACAATTTTTAACAATTAAACATTTTCATGGCATGGTTATTAACTCAACAATTAATCAAGAAATTTAAAAGTAAAATTTCTTTTAAATCATAGATTTATTCGGCTTTTAGCCAAAATTTATCACTTCAAATATTTAACCCCCATAACATGTAAACATAATTTCAATCTCATCTAATCACCAAATAACATGCCATTTAAACAATACAAATCATTTATTTGCATTTTCATTTATTCGGCTAACAACTATTTATTATTCAAAATTAACATGTAAATCTAATACATACAATTTCAACAATTACCCATAATCAAGTTTCCACAAATTAAGCATGCAATTTCAAAGACATATTCGGCCAACCAAGAATTTTACAAACAAAATCTATAAATTCCTACTATCAACATATAACATGACAATCCCCATAAATCATTTTACAATAATTACATAAATCACACATATATACATTTCGGCATACCCATTAAATAATTTTCATAATATTTTCATGCCATCATAGAATTATATTCGGCCACATTAAAATTCTACTAACACATTTTATCAAAAATTACATCATGCATCACATTTAAATTGATCTTTGAACAATCTAATTAATCATGCAAACATTATAATAAACACAACAAATTATCAAGGAATGGAAAATCATAACACTATTCGGCAAATCACAAATTAATTACCCACAAATTTTTATTTCAAAATCTTAGACACATTTCACACATGATCACCCATTTTAACAACTTTCAAACTCAAAACAATTTATCTCATAAATATTCCTTTTTAATCTTATTATTTTCGGTTCAAAAGAAAAATTGTTAAATTTTTACACTTTGATCTTTGAAACCACTAAATTTCTTAAGAAATTTTAAATCATTTTAAATCATGAAATTTCAAACCCTACTTCATGAAAAATCATGAAAATATTCGGCCTTTTAACACCACAATTTAACCCTTTAAATTCTTCCTTTAAAAACCTTTAAGTTTTCTCAAGAATCAAGCTTTAACACTAAAATATAAATTTCCAGCATTTTTAAGCTTTGTTCAAACACTTGTTCAAGTTAAAATTTTAACACTTAACTACTTTAAAAACTTTGAATCTTTTAAAACCAACTCTTACCCATGTTTTATCTTACTCATTAAAGACACAATCCATGATTGCATGTAGGTTTTAAACCCTTGAACTAAAATTTTATCAAAACCGAAATTTTTCAAAAACAAATAACACCCAATTATTTGATCCTCTTAATAACCCATATTTTAAAAGAAAGATCATAAAAAAAAAACTTTGATTAAAACCTCCCATTTAAGCATGAAACCGTAGAAGAAGGAGAAGAATAAGAACTCACAAAACAATAATCACATAACACCCATTTAAAAGCTTTTAATCTTACCTTTTCAAAAGCTTGAGTTAAAAAAATAATGGGGTTTGTTATTTTCCTAGGGTGTGGTTCGGCCAAGACAAGAAAATATGAGTGACTTTTGGGTTTCTCTACAATCTACTTTTTCTCCTAAGAAAGTGGGGAAGAAAAAGATTTTCCACTTATAGCATTTTAGATTGAAAAATTGTGGGGTCTAATTTGCCTTTTTTTTAATTTCAATCATTAGCTCAACTCCTAGGCTACATGCATGTTGACAAGTGTCCAATATGTGTCATTTTCTTACTCACTTGCTTTCTCCCCAAGTTAAGTTAATCTTAGCTTATTTACTTATTTTTACGGTTTTCGAAGTTCCGTAAAATCTTTCTCGAAAAACGTTTCCGAACTAAATTAATTTCTTATATGATCAAATCTTGAGCAAATATATTTATAACTTAATTTTTTTAACGTTTTAATTATTTAAATCGGTTTTATCAATTAATGGCCGAAAATTACGAAAATGCCACCCATGCACAATAAATCAATTTTCGTAGCCATGCACACGTAAACATTTAAATAATTAATCACACATCGCAAATAAATCAATCACATGCATTATAACACCGAAAATAAATTTCTAAGCCGGTACTCTACCGCCGCTACTTTCCAATTCACCGCATTTTCAAAAATTCCATATTTTGAAAATTAGGGGTATTACATTCACTCCCCCTTATAAAAATTCGTCCTCGAATTTTCATAATCCTTTTCCCTTTCAACTTTATACCTTTCTTTCCATTTCCGTAACTCGGAACTTTTTCCGACTCAAAGGTAACTCTACCTTTCACACTACAACATTTCTTTTACGGAAATTCTCACATACTAAAACACACTCGCTAAGGCTATACTTAGTCTTAACTTAGGCATACCACCAAAATAACATCTACTCCGAGACTTAATATTTTCATGGGATTTCTATAGTCAAGTTTAACTAGGTTCTAGTTATCACTTAACTACCCAATTATCCTATACTCAATTAGGATAACCATATAATGTCTATACCACTTTTATCTTCTATTACTTCCTCATTTATTTTAATTTTTTTTTTTCTATAGACATTCCAACTCATACATATATTTTTCTTTAGGAATAACTCATTCTCATTATTCTAAAGATTTTAGAAGTTGACATACTTAACCAAAATAAAAATTTTAATTATACAAAATTTTCATTATTTTCGGGAGTACTTACCCGTTTTTACTCACTTTAAAAATTCTCCAAAAATTTATTATATATTTTTTTTTTTATAAAATTTTGGTCGACACAACTTTTTCTTGAAAACATAAAATTTTCATTCATCATTTCTCATATAACCATAGCTCGGGATAATGACGGCTCTCACTATCAAAGAGTTGCATTTCTCTTTTAAATTTTATTTTCATGATGAATGTAAATATTACCTTTATGCATTTTCAATATTTTACATGCATGCCAAATATTTTATGTTGGGTCCGAGCTTGCTATACCGTTTTTAAATACAAACATTAAAATTTCATAGAAAAATCTTCGTAAGTTACTTTTGGATTTGTACTCCGAGAATAATTAAGATTTTCTTAATCCTAAATTTCTCTTATGATTTCTATTGCCCCTTTCTTTTTATCTTATTCCATTATTTTATTTATTTACCATAAAATTCACAATCCATTCTACAACCGAATTATACTCCATTTTTTTTTATACACTATATTATTCCAATTACTAATTCATTGAGTGAATTTATTTTACTAATTCCATTTTACCTTTTTTTCATTCATGCTTCATTCTTATTATTTTGTTTTCTATTCATTTTATCATACTATTATTTCTATTTGCCAATTGTCTAACTTTAAACTTAAAACGTAACTTAATCTTAAAGAATACCTGTCGCTACTCCCGAGATCTAAATCTCACTCCTAATCCAACGGAACATACTCCTCGGGATCCTCCTCCGGGTCTTCTTCCGGATCCTCCTCTTGCTCCCCATCATCGGGTATCATCGCTCCAAAGATAGGATTCTCGGTATAGGGATAAAAATAAGCTTGCGGTGGTGTTCCTCGGGCTAACATATACTCCTCTAATGCTAACGCACGACCGTATAAGTACGGAAGTGGCCTCGCCCTCTCATTCAACAATCCGTAAAACTCATCACCTAAACCGTAAATGAAACGGGAATGAACATCCTCCGTATTCATCATCAAATCCGGTACCGCCGAATTAAACCTCATAAACTCCTCCATATACTCTCGAACCGATTTGCTTCCCCTAGTCAAAGTATCGAGATAACCTCCCAACAACACATACCTATACCTCTCACGGCTCTCGGTTCTAGCCACATCATCTAAGGCTTCGGCAACCCTTTCCTTAGCCTCTATAGCATTCATCTTAGCCTCCTTAAACTTGTCCACTCCCTTGGTGAACCAATCGGCTCTAAAGCTAGGGTTCGGTGGTTGCAACCCAACCGATTCCGATTGAAAGCCATTTCCAATAGCATTACTACCATTTTCAGCATTTGCGGTTTCCGGGGTCACGCTTCTTAAAAATTGCTCTACATTCACGTTGACCGATCCGGCATCCGCAACATACCGATTCCCTTGTGACATGTTATCCGAAAATCTAGACATACTGTCACAAAATAAAACCCACGTGAATCCCGTGCACATCAAACACACAACAATCACAATTATCACAATTTTCACATTATCACCGAACACATTTCGGTTCAACCAACACACCACGCAAAAATTAAATCACATACTCACTTTGCACATTTTTCACATAGCAATTACATCATAAATTTTTCGGTTTCAATAACCCAATCAAATCTCAATTATCAATCACGTAATTGCAAATATTCACAAAATCACATTCCCAATTATTACATCAAACAATTGCAATTAATCACCAAATCACATTTTCAAGCATTAAATCACGTAATTGCAATCAATCACAAAATCACATTATCGTTTAATCACAACAACACAAATTCAATTCCTAGGGAACGCTACGGAATAGAATTTTGAAAAACGATAACTTAGTCAAGACATGACATCAATTTCCTATTTTGCTGCAGTAGATTTCCTAGGGATACTCATTCCTTCCTATGAACTCGATAAACAACTCAACTTTTCACATAACGCCACATCATCAAAAATTTTCGATTCGCACATCGAAATAAAATCACAATTTTTCATTTTCTCAAAAATTTTCGATTTTTCTTTTCGAAAATAAAATCACTTTTTCACGCAATGGCCCAATTAATCGACCATTGCTCTGATACCACCTTTGTCACGACCCGATTCCCGGATCGAGACCGGCGCTAGGGAATGGGAGTGGTTGCTCCGAAACCCGTAGCAAGCCTTAAAATAAAATCCATTTTTCCCATTAAAACAATTTAACTTTTCTTTAAAAAGTTTTCTCATATAAATTTGTTTCGAAATTCACTATAAATTTTTCGCGGAATAAAATCATACATTTTAAATTCCGAAACGTAAATACTAGGTCACCCGTTTCATGGGACCTCTTTTCCATTTTCACAACATGTCAACTTTTATAACCCTTTTTCAAAACGTTTTTAGGGTAAGACATGCAAATCTCATTTATGCCACGTCGGGCCCACATATACATTTTGTTTCGATGCCAACAGTTTCATTTACTGTTTTCCACATTTATCTCGGTATCTCAAATACCCGAGAGGCATCACAAAATAACCATAACAAGCATGCATATATAAATATAATAATAACAAAGCGATGATAATTAAACAGAGTATTATCGTGGCAATTCATCGCAAATTAAAGCATGCTAAAGAGTTCCGTCTATCTAGACATTACTACTGCAGAGCTAAGATAGGAGAAGTATTTACAAATACCACATCGCCCAAAATAGAGACTTCACGAAACAAGAATATGAAGCCTCACCAAAAATGACAGTCTACGTACCTGAAAAATTGGTACAACAACGGGGTCAGATATACTGGTGAGTTGACATCTTACAAACACACATTAAATACTTAACTCGTTATAAAATAGGTATATTTAAATATATACTACCGGTTCAATCACAGAAACGTTAAAGCTTTTGAAATGAAATGCAATTTCTAATCCATATTCCTCTAAGTCTCCTTTCAGACTTAGATTAATAAACTAGTCGGCTGAACCCGTAGATTCACTCGACTCTAGTTTATTTTCCACTATCCTTTACAGTTCTAAACCTTTCTTTAGACTGTTCCCAACTTTTCTCATGAACTCAACGACCGATAACATTAAGTGTTCCATGACGCCGTTAGTTCTTAAATCAATCGGCCGAACTCTATCGTTCTGTCACCGTTAACTTGTTCGGGGTTCTAGACCGTCGTCATAGAAGCTCTCCCGCAATGTCTGGACCGTCGTCTCAGACTTCTAGACCGTCGTCTAGATTCACACAGTACATTCCTCTTTACGTAAAAATAAATATGCATGCAATAACTAGTGATCACATAGTCCTATTATAGCCCAAATAGGATGGCACGTTTCATAGACTCATTCCATAATAATTTTATTTACTCAAAATAAATATACGATATATTTAAAATGCTTTATGATATTAATTTTCCACATTAAAGTAATAATAGTAATTTTATTACTTTAATGTATGCATGTAATAATGCAAACTCACAGACTGTCGTTCCACAATAATTTACGCATGCTAATCCACAATTAGCTCCTCGACAATTACTCAATCATTGCCCCGTGAATGTCTCGCATTCCGAGATTGACCTTTCGTCAATTCTCTAAACGTTTGTTAATCAAAACGTTTCCCACTAATCATCACGATCGACATCGTGGCTCGTACATACACTACGTATCGGGTTCAATCTTAGGAATCCAATTAAATTTCATAATTTGGTCCTATCTAAATCTTAGGTAAATTTTACCATTTTACCCTTTCGAAAAAATTCCCATATTTTAGAAAATACTATTCGGTCCTTATAAATTTTCATATTCCAAAATACCCTTATTCAAAATCCTCTTTTATAAAAATATGATATACATATATACATCCTTTAATTAAAATTTTCCAATTTTAATTAAACAAAACATTAATTAGTTTATATCAACTAATTAATTCCAATTCATTTTAGAATATAAATCTTTTGGGTCCAAGCCCAAATTAAAAGTTTAGAATCTTAAAAAACTTTTAATTAAATAAATTCAAGATTTCACTTACCTTTTAAGTCCACCAAAAATCCATTTAGGACATATTAGTCCTTATACTTTCAAATCTTGCATTTTAGTCCTTTTACCAAATTTTAATTAATTACTTACCTTTTTAACTTTTTAACTTTGGGTCCAAATTATTTAGTCAAGTCTAAATAAAAGTCCAAAGTTCTAGTCCGGGATCTAATTACGGTTTCGGCCCCCTCTTGGCCTTGGTCCATTTTGGTTCGGTTTCAACCCGACCAAATCTTGGCTCGGTTAAACAGAGACACCGTGCTCCGTTTACCGGCCGGTAGTGGTTCGCCGACCACCACCCCACTCTCTAAACCACCTATACCAAAATTAGCCAATCAATTTCAAATTGAATGAATTTTAACTCTACTAAAATATTTAATCACACTTGATTAAATATACAACACTAACCACATCATAAACAATTAAACAATCACACCATATAGCCATCTATCCGGCCAACATACCAAATTTATCATATAACACAATTTTTAACAATTAAACATTTTCATGGCATGGTTATTAACTCAACAATTAATCAAGAAATTTAAAAGTAAAATTTCTTTTAAATCATAGATTTATTCGGCTTTTAGCCAAAATTTATCACTTCAAATATTTAACCCCCATAACATGTAAACATAATTTCAATCTCATCTAATCACCAAATAACATGCCATTTAAACAATACAAATCATTTATTTGCATTTTCATTTATTCGGCTAACAACTATTTATTATTCAAAATTAACATGTAAATCTAATACATACAATTTCAACAATTACCCATAATCAAGTTTCCACAAATTAAGCATGCAATTTCAAAGACATATTCGGCCAACCAAGAATTTTACAAACAAAATCTATAAATTCCTACTATCAACATATAACATGGCAATCCCCATAAATCATTTTACAATAATTACATAAATCACACATATATACATTTCGGCATACCCATTAAATAATTTTCATAATATTTTCATGCCATCATAGAATTATATTCGGCCACATTAAAATTCTACTAACACATTTTATCAAAAATTACATCATGCATCACATTTAAATTGATCTTTGAACAATCTAATTAATCATGCAAACATTATAATAAACACAACAAATTATCAAGGAATGGAAAATCATAACACTATTCGGCAAATCACAAATTAATTACCCACAAATTTTTATTTCAAAATCTTAGACACATTTCACACATGATCACCCATTTTAACAACTTTCAAACTCAAAACAATTTATCTCATAAATATTCCTTTTTAATCTTATTATTTTCGGTTCAAAAGAAAAATTGTTAAATTTTTACACTTTGATCTTTGAAACCACTAAATTTCTTAAGAAATTTTAAATCATTTTAAATCATGAAATTTCAAACCCTACTTCATGAAAAATCATGAAAATATTCGGCCTTTTAACACCACAATTTAACCCTTTAAATTCTTCCTTTAAAAACCTTTAAGTTCTCTCAAGAATCAAGCTTTAACACTAAAATATAAATTTCCAGCATTTTTAAGCTTTGTTCAAACACTTGTTCAAGTTAAAATTTTAACACTTAACTACTTTAAAAACTTTGAATCTTTTAAAACCAACTCTTACCCATGTTTTATCTTACTCATTAAAGACACAATCCATGATTGCATGTAGGTTTTAAACCCTTGAACTAAAATTTTATCAAAACCGAAATTTTTCAAAAACAAATAACACCCAATTATTTGATCCTCTTAATAACCCATATTTTAAAAGAAAGATCATAAAAAAAAAACTTTGATTAAAACCTCCCATTTAAGCATGAAACCGTAGAAGAAGGAGAAGAATAAGAACTCACAAAACAATAATCACATAACACCCATTTAAAAGCTTTTAATCTTACCTTTTCAAAAGCTTGAGTTAAAAAAATAATGGGGTTTGTTATTTTCCTAGGGTGTGGTTCGGCCAAGACAAGAAAATATGAGTGACTTTTGGGTTTCTCTACAATCTACTTTTTCTCCTAAGAAAGTGGGGAAGAAAAAGATTTTCCACTTATAGCATTTTAGATTGAAAAATTGTGGGGTCTAATTTGCCTTTTTTTTAATTTCAATCATTAGCTCAACTCCTAGGCTACATGCATGTTGACAAGTGTCCAATATGTGTCATTTTCTTACTCACTTGCTTTCTCCCCAAGTTAAGTTAATCTTAGCTTATTTACTTATTTTTACGGTTTTCGAAGTTCCGTAAAATCTTTCTCGAAAAACGTTTCCGAACTAAATTAATTTCTTATATGATCAAATCTTGAGCAAATATATTTATAACTTAATTTTTTTAACGTTTTAATTATTTAAATCGGTTTTATCAATTAATGGCCGAAAATTACGAAAATGCCACCCATGCACAATAAATCAATTTTCGTAGCCATGCACACGTAAACATTTAAATAATTAATCACACATCGCAAATAAATCAATCACATGCATTATAACACCGAAAATAAATTTCTAAGCCGGTACTCTACCGCCGCTACTTTCCAATTCACCGCATTTTCAAAAATTCCATATTTTGAAAATTAGGGGTATTACAATAGTTCAACCGAGTTACCCATAACCATATGGTACAGTCCCGAGATAATTCAACCGAGTTACTTGTACCATTTCTCAATCCCAAACGATCGATAGGAGTCCCGAGATAATTCAACCGAGTTACTCCTTAGACACGGGTCCCGAGATAGTTCAACCGAGTTACCTTCGTGTCTGCATTCGGACTCTGCACCCTGCAGGTCTTTTGAACTTAACTGTCGATTCATATAATTTCTATTGACATTTAATAGGAGTGTTTGTTCACATTGTGTCTCGATCTTGTTTCGTATTGATTCTCGATGTATCGTACTTACTTTTTATTACGTATGAGTTCCGAGAATTATCATCGAGAATGGATGAGATACAGGTTCCGGGATAATTCTATCGAGTTCAACCTTGTATCTCAGTTCTTATTATTGGGTGTACCATAGTACAATTCTCATTTTACGTTTACTAGTTGATTTTGTATTTTTCGTTATGTTATATTGATCCTTTATGGACCATGGCATGCACATTACATCTACAAGCATACATCTATAACACACGCACGTATGGGTATTTATTATGTTTGATAGTACATATCGGAATGTACTATATTCCCTTATTCATATTTGATTCGATTCATGTCATTTTACTTTACCCATCCCCGGTGCCTTAACATTTATGTTATTATCAAAATAACACATTACGATAAAACATCATTTTCAAAGCATACATTTTACAAACAAACATTTCAAATATATAAATATTCATATAGCTTTTCGTATTAAAATACGTAGCTTTATGAATATTAGCGAGTAATTTAAAGTGTACTCACCACTTGCTATCCATAATCTTCAAATAAGCATGAAGATATCTCGATCCGTTTGCCTCAAACCTTGTCGATATTCGCTCGTCCGATCTACGCAAATATAATAATAGCAAGAATTAATAAAATTCTAGCTATTATTAACTTAACCAAAAATATGTTTCTAGCCAATTTCGGCTATCGAAACCGCTTACTTAAAATAGTCCGACCCCTAAACAAAATTGACATTCTTAAAGTTTAGAATGTCGCCTACAACTTTTATTTAGGTCTCAGACCATGAAATGCACCCGAAGGTGTCGGAAAATGGGTCGGAAGTTGGTTCTCTGATTTAACCTTTTAAGGCTGCACAAATAGTCCACTAGGGCTGCTACTTTGGGCCTTAAAACCGAGTATGTACAATGATCATTTTTCGAAACAAACTCGACATATTCAAACTTCATATTCATATTTACAACTTCCGTGAAGACTTCGACTAGTTTTGACATCTCGATTATTCACAATGAATTTCCAAAGTTGACTCCTTAATTCTTTTTAATCCAAATTCAACATTTTTCATGCATTTTTGAGCTTTAGATTCACTTACCTTAAAGCATCAAAACTGTGATTAAATTGTTAATATTTAATCTATGTAATACGGTCTACAATTTCCATTTAGGTCCAAACTTGATTCGGTATGCGTAGGGGGTCGGAAAACGCACTCGAACTGCCTATCCTGCACCATTTGAAAACTGTTGGCAGCCCCTAAAACTGCCTAACAAGCCTACTTTGGATTGTTGTGGAGGGCATATTCTGCCTCGTGGGGCAGAACCGAGTTGTTCGGGGTTTAGTCCGACATGCACCCACGCCATACGTACAATTTCAGACATGAAAGATAATCCTAACGACCTCCGAAACCGCTCTCAAACTTAACTCAAACACAACTATTAAAACAGTATTTTATTAACATAAAATACGTTTAATCCATTTTTAATTCGACTTTTTCGAAGCCTATATCCTTTTTAACTTCGATAATTCATACTTTACACCTCCGACTATCCAATTTATTTTTCTTATAATTTTTCCTTAAAATTAATTATTTTTCCAAAGTGACTAACTAGTCGACTTTGGGCCGATAAACGACATGCTTACAAACAGCCAATGACCAAACTAATTGTGCATTCTTACTCATCAACATCCCGACTATATTTTTCGTTCAGACTTGAACCAAATCCGAGGTGCGTACGGCCGCCTGGGAGCTGCCAAAACAGCTCCCATGAGCTGCCCTGTTTCTGGGCAGAAACAGCCCAGAAACAGGGCTGCATCTGCTCTGGTGAGCAGCCATGTTCTGCTCACCGGAGCAGATGGGTACTGCTCATTTGAGCAGAACCACCACTTCCGTGGTAAAGTCCGACATGCCCTCTTTCATTCCGACTTATTTCCAGCCATTAATACCGACTACAACACCCCTAAATCATAGCTCAAACTTGACTCCTTAACACCATCACAAACAGTTTTATAATTCAACAAAACTCAACAAACTTCAATTCATTCCAACTCATTTAACCATCAAACATCCAAAAATTCAAAGTCTATACCTTGGGTGATGTGGTAACTCCATGGAAGAATGAAGACCTCCAAGAATTCTCCAAATTTCAAACTTCAAAATCATTAATTTCACCTCACATACAATCAAATAAATGAAATCAATATTTAGCTCATAAACCCTACTCTTTCTAATCAACATACCATCAAAATAAACCATGGAACTTACAAATTGTTGAGTCTACCTTGATGTCTTTCACTCCATGATCATTTTGCCTCAAAGATTGTTGATTTTCATCAAGAAATGGTGACCCTAGGGGTTGATGAAGATGGTTCGGCCATCTTGAGAGAAAGATGAGGTTTTTGGATCTTTTTCTCTTCTTTCTTAAGTCAAATGATCAAATGAAGGTGGTGATAAGATTAAATCCCAACCTTATCAAGTTGATGAAGTCATTAATTGGCTAAAATTCCACTTTAACTCCAAGGGCTTAATTTTATTTTTAATCCAAACTCTTATTAACTCGACACACTTGCTTTTAATTCGATTTCGTAAATTTACGAAACTTTGGCAAATATACTTTGACGATAAATAATGAATGTTATCGTATTATTTATCGATCCGGGTCCAATAATTTATTTATTTAAATTTTTTTTTCCGAATATCCAAATCCCGCTTAATAAAATATTTCCGTCCAATTTTATGAATTTTAATCTTACATTCCATAATTGTATTTTACGATTTCTATCGTAAAATTTATTAGCTCGGGAATTTCCAATATTTTATTTTATTTTCTTTAGTCCCAACTAAATCCAACTTCTCGCATAATAATTTTCCATTAAAATTATTATTTTATGATAATTCCAATAGACCCACTTCGGTCTAAGTCCTTATTATCCAATCTAAATCTGATATTCTCGTTCTTAATCATTACAATTATGCCTCGTGGCACTACACGTAATACCTCAAAAATTTCAGTTATTACAATTTGAGACGAAATTTACACCCTAATTTGCATTAAATTCCGCCCAGGCATTGATGTAAGAAGCCTTACATATACTTCTCTAGCTGCAAAGACACAGTAGTTCTCATACTATGAAGGGACATATAATAAACCGGAATATTGAACATGACATATTTTGTGAGAACTAACCTTCCTGCAGGAGATAATAGAGATCCCTTCCATAAAGCCAACTACGATTTAAATCGCTCAATCACATGATCTCAGGCTCTAGAGGAAAGCTTCTGATTAGCCAGAGGAACATACATATACTTAATCGGAAAAGACTCAACTTTGTATCCCACCATTATAGCCGTCGGACTCATTGACATTAATTTCTATTAAAGAGCTTGTATGGAAGTTAATTGTCAATCCAGAAGCTAACTCGTAACAAAGCATGATCCAAATTATTTGACTTTATCTAATATAAAAATTATTATTAAAAGATTATCAATATAGTTAATATTTTCAAATAATTTATTACTAACATTATAATATATATTTATTTTATTAGTTTTCATAAAAAATTACATTTCTTTATAGAAATTTTTAAATAAAATTATTATTTAAATAAAGATTAATTTGATTATGCGTATACACGCGGGGTTTAAGACTAGTTTTAAAATTATCTATGTAAATTTATTAATCTTATATTCAATTCAAACTATGAAGTTTTTAAACCTATGAATTTCATTCACACTTCATAAATTTAAAATTCATAAATTTTTTTAAGTCCGTAATTTTTTTTTGAAGTCAATTTAAATGATGATATATGTATATCTTGAACACAATTAAATTTAGGCCAAATAGCCAAAAAAATCCAAGCCTTTAATGAAAGATTCACAAAAGTCCAAATTTTTCAATTTTATCAAATTTATCCTAAAATGCATGATTTCGTTTCAATTATGTCCAACTACACAATTTTGGTTATATGATGCTGATGTGTGGCATGCCACATCAGAACCACGTAGGCGTCACATGAGCAAAATTACATAATTGGACATAATTAAAACGAAATCATGTGTTTCGGGACAAATAGGATTAAATTGGAACGTTTGGACTTTTGTGACACTTTCATGAAAAGTTTGGTCTTTTTTGATCATTTGACCTTAAATTTATTTATTCGTTTGTAGTTATTAATTATTTATCAATGACAAATTTTAAAGAATATTTTATGTGAACTTAAGAAAATTATCAGATTTTTTCTAAATAAAAAATATAAAACACTAGAATTAATTTAATTTATTAAATAAAAATCTTCCAAGCTCCTATAAAAAGACAATTGATTCATAAAAAAGAAAAGCAATAAAGAAAGCCAATTAAGCAGCCGGTAAGAAGACTGAGGCAGCCGCACTAGGCAGAGGTTAAAGTGTCGGTTTCTACACAATATTTGTCGTGCAACCTGTACGATTTGTTCACTACTCATTAGCATGATCCAATATCCTTTACAGTACACCCTAGCTTTATCAACTTGGCCCCCAAACTTTTTTTTTTATATTTATTTTGTTTCATAAATATAAAAAAAAAGTAGGCATTTTTTTCATAAAAATAAAAAAAGTAACAATATTTATTAATAATTTAAAATAAAATTATCAAATTATCTTTATAATTTTATTATATGAGTATTAAGTGCAATAGTTTTATAATACTTCATTTTAAAAAATTAAAAGTCATTGGAGGAATATTTAAGTATATTAATCATAATTAATAAGTTTTTTAATTAATTTTTATAAAAATCACTATTTTTTCTATTTTTATAGAACGTAGAAATTACTAAATAAAAGTAATTTCATGAACAGATCTAGCAATGAAGTTAGGGGAGTTCTACCATATGCAAATTTAAAACGTATACACCAAACCCTATGTTTTCTATTACAATGTGTTTGCATCTATTTGTTAGTGATATGCAATAGGTCAATCATGTTTGACTATGTTTTGACTTTATCATTTTATTATTTATTGATTGGCAGTTTTTATTATTTTATACTAATGATTAAAATACTTGAATGGTTAATTCTTTCTAAGGTCATCAAGTATGTGACTTGATAGTAGAACCTTAGGTTTTATAAAAAAATTATATACCATCTATCTTTAGTCTTAATAGAACATTGAGACTAGTATGATGTTGACTGATGATTATGTTTTACTAATCATGTATATGAGATATTAAGTCAAATCATAGGTGCTATTTGAGAAATAAGGCACCCACTATGAGAATACTACATAGATCACCGTCATAAGTAATTTTCATTACAGTTCTATTAGTATAATCCTTTAACCTTGAAATCATCATGGATTTCTACATAGCTATTTCATATTTTGATACAGTTTAACATTATCTTTAACATGAAAATAGAATATATTGACATTGGATATAAAAGTAACTATGTGAGAAATGTGAGTGACTGAGAAGGAATTTGTCCCTCATTTATTTGAGTAAGATATTTATGGGCCCCTTGAAGAAGATAGACTGAAGGAAATGCATGGTCATGCTAAATGAATTGATAAAGAGTTATCATTTTCAGTCTACTTAGACTCAAGAAACTAATGATTGAATATTATAAGGATGACAGGACTATGCCTTATATTCAATCTGGATATCGAGTGATAAAGGGATTAAAATATTATTATAAATGGATAAATCGATATTTTTGTTTGTATAACTTGGGTAATCGTATAGGTCGAACAAAAAACCCTCTCTGTCCATAATTGACTAACATACGTTTAATGGGTGACGTGGCTCTAAGAAAAAAAATTCAAAAACACCCTTAATTTTCAAAATACTTACCAAATTCATATCTCAAACTTTTTGTATTATTCTCCCCCAA
Source organism: Mercurialis annua (assembly GCF_937616625.2). Taxonomy (NCBI): domain Eukaryota; kingdom Viridiplantae; phylum Streptophyta; class Magnoliopsida; order Malpighiales; family Euphorbiaceae; genus Mercurialis; species Mercurialis annua. The sequence continues at coordinate 11,080,833 of NC_065577.1, forward strand.
AATAAGTTCAAAAATACTCTTAATTTTTAATAAATTTATCAATTTATAATTATAATTTTTTTATTGATTCACCCTCTTCTGCCTAATTAGTCTAATTTTTTTTAAAATCAATTTAAAATTATACCACTGTAACCCGACACTTCCGAAACAAATGACTGTTTGTCAAATCTGTTCACTGAAAACGTTTCTTATTTATTTTTCACGTATACTATATTTTTTAATTTATTTTAATCGATGACAATAACACTAATCTATTGCCTGAAAAAATATCTAAAAATTAAATAAAAATTTAAATAATTTAATTTTTTTCCCAATTCCGGAGACCCACTGATAGGAGTATTTTACTCCTATAATTAGGGTCGATTTTGCTCGGTTTTCATCATGTGTAGTATTGTTTTTATACATTATTTGGCGTTTTTACGTTTAATAGTGTTTGTTAGTGTTTCAGTGGAAATTAGGTGAAAAACGACTATTTGGGGCAAATTTATGGTGGATTGCGTGTACGAGTAAAAGCGTAGCTTGCGGACGAAGAAATTGAAGATTCACGAACGAGATTGAGCAAAATGGGTTGTTCCCGTTCGAAACAAAGGTTTCTCGAACGGGAACCATGCAGAATGAGCATGACTCTCGAACGAGAAAGCCTTGTCTCGTTCGGGACTCAAGAAGAAATCAACATCTCAAAGCTCTCGGTTTAAGTTTTTTCGAACGTGAACGAGGCTCCCGTTCGGGAACCATGTTAAAATTGGGCATGTCACGAACGGGACTATGGTTTCCCGAACGGAAAAGAAGGAAAATACACGTGCAACAGACTTTGAATTGGACTGAAATTCCTCCTCAAATTACAATTACAATTCCTATTACAAATTGATTTGTAATACGAATTAGAAGACTCCGGAACTTCTCCTACTATATAAAGACCTTGTACTAGACTCAATTGAAGATGTAGAATAGATTAGACATTAGATTAGAGTAGTTATAATTTAGTTTTTATTAAATAGCTTTTAGTTTAGTTTTTTTCCAGCAGTTTATAAGTAGTTTATAATTAGTTTCTGCAAGACGATTATTGAAGATTTCAAGTTTAATCAAGACGATTCTCTCCGAAATTGACAACTCCGGTATTTATTGTTTAATTATGCTTTCTTCTTCATCATCCTTCTTGTTTTGTTTCAGTTTTATTATGAGTAACTAAAACCCTTGTTCGAGGGTTGATATGAACTTATAAATTGGTAATTATTTGGAGTGGATGGATTAGTATTAATTCGTGTCTTAATTATTAATCTTATTGCTTGGATTAAATTAGCTACTTAGTTCATGATTTTGTGTTTAGTTAACTAATTGAGAGATTGTTAATTAAATAGACATAGATAATTAAGAACTTAGAGAAAAACGCCGTGAGAGCGGGTTGGAATTTAGGTAGTCGTTGAGTTTGCTTCATAATTATAATTTGATTATTTAATTCAGTTTTAATATCGTGAGAGCGAGTTAATAATTGGTTAGTTAATTAGGTTGTGATTTTATTCGGATCTTTGAGGCTTGAGAGGGCGGGATTCGGTGCTTTAGAATAGCTCGATTCGCGATAAAATCACTAAGAAATCCTATTCCATAATTTTGCTTATTTATTTGGGGTTATCAATCCTTGAACTTTTTAATCTTATTGTTTTAAACCCTATTTTATTATTTGTTTTCAGTTTATATTAGTTTAATTAAATTACAAAACCCTATTGATTTTTCTAGCTAGCCGATTAAAGAATATTTGAAATTAGTGATTAAGTCCATTGTCTCTGTGGGATCGATACTTGGTCTTCCAAGTTATATTACTTGAGCGATATCGTACACTTGCGATTATTTGCCAACAAGTTTTTGGCGCCGTTGCCGGGGACAATTGCGTACTTAATAAATTAAGAGTATTATATTCTTGATTGTGTTAGCTTTTATTTTCTGTTTTTTTTTTTTGTGTTTATTGGATTTTACGTGGGGTGTTCTTGTTTTTGGGTGTGCAGGAAATTTGATATTTGTTGGTTTATCCTCAATTTGTTTTTGGTGTACCTATTTTGGAAAGAGTAATGGCATGGAATCAAAATTATATGCAGTACCAAAATTTTCAGTATAATTGTGAAATTTGTGGGGATTTTGGTCATACTCGAGCTGACTGTCATGTACTCTATCCAGATTGGAATGGACATGCCAACTATATGGGTGATCAATGGCAAGCTAGTGAAACTTATGGTTGGAATGATACTTGGGAGAACTTCAATGAAAATTTGAACTTTAATTCAAGTTATCACCCACATAAAAACGAATGGGATTTCAATTCTAACTTTGATAATGAACCACAACAATCACCGGATTTTCAGCAAAATTGGAATGTGGATGAAGGAAGCAAGATTGACGAATTCATTGAGGAGATGAGAACCGGTTTCCAAAATCAAGCCGCGGTCAACCACCGTCTTGAGACGCAAATTTCTCAATTGGCTATTTTGATTCAAAATATAGCTCAAGATGGTCTACCATCTACAACAGAATCAAATCTAAAAGAGCAAGTAAAAGTAATTGAGCTTCGAAGCGGAAAATCACTTGACAATCCGCATGTTATGAAGGTGGTTCAAGTTGACGATGTGCCGATCAATAGTGAGGATGAGATGGCTGAAATTCCATATGTCAATGCTTTAGTTGGACATCATCCAACAAAGGTACATGTAGATGTCGAAAAAGAACAGTGGGAGGATGGCGAACTTGAAACTCCGATTTTCCACCCAGTCACAACACCCATGAGCTTAAATAATGAAAGTGGAGAGCAATTTGGTATTACGGTACTCTACAAGGAATTTAATAAAACCTTTGATTTTAAAGATCCATTCTTAGAAGGGTTTGATTCCAAGTATGATGGAAATAATACTAAATATATGAATATGCTTCATACTCCTCATGTTCCCTGCTATAGAGTACAAGCATACTCTATATCATCCGAGTTTTATTTGAAGGAGCCAACAAGGAAAAAGAGGAAGAAAATGCTACCAAGACGGCTTCCTCATGTTAGGTTGTATTTTTAGCAACCTTACCCGAAGAGTCAAGCTTTAGACTCTAACTAAAGCGCACTTGGGAGGCAATCCCAAGAGGTATTATTTTTCTTTCATCTTACACTCATGTTTTTCAATTTTTTTTATTTCATTACACTGAGGACATTGCATGAAATAGTGTGAAGATGGAGGAAAAACATATCGTTTAGTTAGGATTTTGATTTATTTATTATTGTTTGTTTATTTATGTTTTTTTAGGTTTAGTTTGTGTTTGTTTTTTATTAATATTTTATTTTTCTTGTGTTTTTATGCTTTAATAGATTGTTTTAGGGTGTTGTTAGGGTGTTAGTAGTTTATTTTCAATGTCTTGTATCGGTTTAAATCTTTGTCTTTCAAGTATGAAAAAAGTGTTAGTTGATTTGGTGTTATCTTTAAAATTTGTCAATCTTAGATTTCCCCAAATCAATGAATGTATGAACGCGACTTCTTAATTCGACAATTGATAAGTGATGCTTGCTTAATGACTTAATAATTCGTTGACATAATCCGATGAAATAAGGGTGAATTCAAAAATTAGACTTGTTCAAATCGTTAAAACATAATTGAATAACTTGATGCGGATTCATTACATGTCGATTGTTTATTTTTATAATCGTTTTTAAATTTTTGGCATAAGTAGCATAATTTTTGTAGGAATTGAGTTTATGGCATAACACTACACACCTTTTGAGAGTTTTTGAGCTTAATTTTCTTTTTGTGAGTGTTGATTTCATGTTTTATTCCTAGAACTTGCTCGGTGTCCGTTTAAAGTTACACGATTGAGTTTTCAACAATTAGATGATTATGGCAATTAGGTATACCCTTTTCTTTTAGACCACTTAAATAGACTACCCTTTATCCCCTAGATTACACCAATTTGAGCTTTAAGCCTTTTTATTGTTTTTACCGTATTTTACCCCTTTACCGTTCTATGCTTTACCTCTTTTGTTTACCTTATCGACTTTATATATTATTTGTTATGATTATGATGAATATAGGTGATTAATAACTCGAGATTAGTGAAAAGAGAAAGTGAACTACATTGTGCTTAAAAGATTAAGATTGCGCCTTGAAAAAAAAGATTGAAAAAAAGAAAAAAAAAAGAGAGATAGAAATTTGCAAGCAAAAGCTTCAAAAGAAAAAAAAAATTCTGAGATTGCAAAAAGCAATGAGGAGAGCGTAATTCAAAAAGAAAAGAAAGTTATAAGTTCATATAAACGCAAAACCGGAGTTAGATCAACCTAGAAGTTAATAGTAGTAATAAATAGTGTATTAAGTTGATAATTAGCCTTTGTTTAACCTTTTTACCTACCCTTTACCTTAGCCACATTACAACCCAATAAAAGACCATATGATTTTTGTTGATTACCGAATCAAGTAGCGGAGTCCGGGACTATGAGCAAGCTTATGGTGAATATTCATGTTTTCAATTGTGAGCTTTCTTTGTTATATACCCTACTTGTTGAATTATTGATGCCATTAGCTTAGTTTTTACTAAATTGTGCTATGATTTGCCTAAGTGAAAAATTGATTATTTTCCATGTCCCGCAAGTGATAGTGAAGCTTGAAGTGTGATTCAATTTGACCTTGTACTAATGAGTTAGTAACCGTTGTTATATTGAATTATGTCATAAAATTATTATTGTTATTCGATTGCATCATTATTTAGTTGTCGGTTTTAGAAGGTTGTTTTTCATATTATTCATAGGGTCGGGGATTTCTTTGATTGATTTATTGTTAAGTTATATGCTAAGGATTTCTAACATATTTTGTAGAGTAAGATTTATTTCTTGCTTGAGGACAAGCAAAGGTTAATTGTGAGGAGGTTTGATAGGAGTATTTTACTCCTATAATTAGGGTCGATTTTGCTCGGTTTTCATCATGTGTAGTATTGTTTTTATACATTATTTGGCGTTTTTACGTTTAATAGTGTTTGTTAGTGTTTCAGTGGAAATTAGGTGAAAAACGACTATTTGGGGCAAATTTATGGTGGATTGCGTGTACGAGTAAAAGCGTAGCTTGCGGACGAAGAAATTGAAGATTCACGAACGAGATTGAGTAAAATGGGTTGTTCCCGTTCGAAACAAAGGTTTCTCGAACGGGAACCATGCAGAATGAGCATGACTCTCGAACGAGAAAGCCTTGTCTCGTTCGGGACTCAAGAAGAAATCAACATCTCAAAGCTCTCGGTTTAAGTTTTTTCGAACGTGAACGAGGCTCCCGTTCGGGAACCATGTTAAAATTGGACATGTCACGAACGGGACTATGGTTTCCCGAACGGGAAAGAAGGAAAATACACGTGCAGCAGACTTTGAATTGGACTGAAATTCCTCCTCAAATTACAATTACAATTCCTATTACAAATTGATTTGTAATACGAATTAGAAGACTCCGGAACTTCTCCTACTATATAAAGACCTTGTACTAGACTCAATTGAAGATGTAGAATAGATTAGACATTAGATTAGAGTAGTTATAATTTAGTTTTTATTAAATAGCTTTTAGTTTAGTTTTTTTCCAGCAGTTTATAAGTAGTTTATAATTAGTTTCTGCAAGACGATTATTGAAGATTTCAAGCTTAATCAAGACGATTCTCTCCGAAATTGACAACTCCGGTATTTATTGTTTAATTATGCTTTCTTCTTCATCATCCTTCTTGTTTTGTTTCAGTTTTATTATGAGTAACTAAAACCCTTGTTCGAGGGTTGATATGAACTTATAAATTGGTAATTATTTGGAGTGGATGGATTAGTATTAATTCGTGTCTTAATTATTAATCTTATTGCTTGGATTAAATTAGCTACTTAGTTCATGATTTTGTGTTTAGTTAACTAATTGAGAGATTGTTAATTAAATAGACATAGATAATTAAGAACTTAGAGAAAAACGCCGTGAGAGCGTGTTGGAATTTAGGTAGTCGTTGAGTTTGCTTCATAATTATAATTTGATTATTTAATTCAGTTTTAATATCGTGAGAGCGAGTTAATAATTGGTTAGTTAATTAGGTTGTGATTTTATTCGGATCTTTGAGGCTTGAGAGGGCGGGATTCGGTGCTTTAGAATAGCTCGATTCGCGATAAAATCACTAAGAAATCCTATTCCATAATTTTGCTTATTTATTTGGGGTTATCAATCCTTGAACTTTTTAATCTTATTGTTTTAAACCCTATTTTATTATTTGTTTTCAGTTTATATTAGTTTAATTAAATTACAAAACCCTATTGATTTTTCTAGCTAGCCGATTAAAGAATATTTGAAATTAGTGATTAAGTCCATTGTCTCTGTGGGATCGATACTTGGTCTTCCAAGTTATATTACTTGAGCGATATCGTACACTTGCGATTATTTGCCAACACCCACCGGGGGGTCGAACAGACCCACCGATGGGTCTGCTAATCTGAGATCCACATGTAGAACATACCCACCTATAGAACAGACCCACCTGCGGTGGGTCTGAAAAAACGGACCCACCGATGGTGGGTCGGTGGTTTAAAAAAAATTAATTAATTTTTTGACGGTTTTAAAGGTAAAAGTGTATTTACATTTTTAATTTAAAATTTTAAAGGGTTTAATTTGGAAATTATTAAAAAAAAGTTAATCTGGTACACCGACGGTCATTTGTTTTGGGAGTGTCGAGTTATAGTTGTATAATTTTAAATTGATTTAAAAAAAATTAGATTAATTAGGAAGATGAGGGTGAATTAATAAAAAAATTATAATTGTAAAATTGATAAATGTTTTAAAAATCAAAAATATTTTTGAACTTTTTTGAGGGAGAAATTATACAAAAGTTCGAAATATAAATTTGGTAAGTATTTTAAAAATTAAGGGTTTTTTTGAACTTTTTTTCAAGTGCCACGTCACCCATTTAAACGTCTGTTAGTCAAAGTTATGGGCGGAGGGGGTTTTTTGTTGAAAAAATAAATTTAAGGAGCTGTCTTGTGCCCAAAAAAAAATTTAGGGCTGTCTTTTGCTTTTAGGATAATTTTAGAGGTTTTTTTCATACCTTTTGCTTTTTATATATTTTATATTTAAAAGTGTATTTTTTATTTATTTATTTTTAAATTTGAATCCCTCTGGAAAAAATAATTTGCGTCCGTTAGTGAGTCAGTGAGTGAATGGTCGAAATGTTCCAGCTTCTGAATGCAATCTAATGGCTAAATCTACGTAGCTAGAAGGATTAGTGAGTTTGGATACAGACCGTTATAATTTAAAAATTTCTCAGTGTTGCCTAGCTGGTTATATTAAGCTAATAATTCGGAAATTCGATTATTTTAATCCGTTTTTTTTGAAACAGAACCGAATTGAAATAATCAGAATTTTCATTTTTTAAAACCGAACCCAAAATTTTCTATAAAAAACTGAACCGAAATTTCAAAATTGGTTCGGTTCGAAAATTCAGATTCAGTCGGTTTTTGCACATCTCTAAAGGTGGATTTAGACTTGGACGTTTTACACAAATAACCAAGACTTAGTAAGAATTTACTTTTATACGGATTCATATTTAACATTTCAAAACTATCATACAAAGAAGAATTTATTACTTTTATACCGTTCATATAATAGAACCCTAATAACACAAACCCTTATAATTACAATTATTTTCTCTCTTCTTTCTCTCAACTCATGTTTCACACAAATTTCAGATCTGTTCTTCGCACCGTTCCGTCTCCGCCGTTCCGCCTCTTTCGTTTCGCCTTCGTCTCACCGTCATCTTTCTTTTATCGTTTTGATTTCAGATCAGAAATCTATTGTTCGTTTTTTGCAATTTGTTTGTTTTTTACTATTTTTTTGCCATTAAACATGTATAAATGTTATGTTTAAAGAATGCAATACTCATTTCAAGTTATGTAGAATAGTTTTGTGATTTTATAAAATAAAATTCTGTTATTTTTGCATTTTTCTTGTGTTTTATTGTATTTCTTCAACTCGATTTGTTGATGATGGTTGATTGCTGAATTATTGTAATGTTAAAGTGTTATTGATTTTATGTTGACTTTATGTTGATATCAATTGAAATTTTTTTTTGATTTTAAAATTGATAAATAAGATAATATTATCGGTGAAATAAATTAAGAAAATTAAATTAAATTAAATTGAGACTAGATAATAATATTTAGTATCCGGGATGAAGACAAATAATAATATTGAATTATTATTATCTTACAATGTTGATATTGTGTTGATTTCCTGTTGATATTTTGTAAATTTTAGCATTGGTGAAAAAAACAATAATAATATTAAATTATTGTAATGTTATAATGTTAAATTTTATGTTGATATTGTGTTGACATTATGTTGATATTTAGTTGATTTTAATATTAACAAAAAAGACCATATCATATGTGAACTAAAATAAAAATTGAAATTAAATTAAAACAATGTTGAAAAAATAAAATTTAGTGTAGAAAAGATTGAAAATTTTAAATTAGTCAGTTTATTATATAATGTTGATTTCGTGTTGATAATGTGTTGATATTAAAATTGACGAACAACATCAATATTAAAAAAAGTTAAAATCTAAAAAAAAATATCTATATATGATATATATTAAGTGCAGGAATATAATCGTGAAAAAATTTAAATATGATGAAAGAAAATATTAAAATAAATGAGAGTTAATATAAAAATAAATTTTTTTCAAGAAGTAGTATAAAAGAAAAAAAAACTGATATAATTTAAAAGAGATAGTAAAGAAAATAAATGTTTGAGAAAAAATAATAGTTCATATAAAAAGTTCTTTAAATTTATTTAGACCATACCAATTAAGTCTAACTCTTTGAAGAAATTGTATTTTTTTATTTATTTATTGTCAAAATATTTTAAGCAAATTACTTTAAGGCTCATCACGTTTGTCATAATTCACAGTTTGGTACCCCTTATTTGAAAATCAAACTATTTGCTACCTCAATTTTGATTTTGTAAACTATAAGGCCCTTCTATTAAATATAGGTATCAAATCGTTAACGGAATGAAACGTGAGGTACCAAATCGTTTGATTTTTAAGTAAAAGGTATCAAACTGTAAATGATGACAAACGCGAGGAGCCTTAAAGTAATTTGCTCTATAATCATTCATGGACCTCACTTAAAAATCCCCTTGCACTAAACCCTCCAAATTTAACAAACTTACACTAAACCTCATAAATTATGATTTTTGATCATGTGAGTCCCTTCTATTAAAAATAAGACTAACACCGTAAAAAATGATAAAAAAGAAAAATTAAAAGTATTTTAGCTATTTTAAATTTTTAGTGAGGTGACAACTGACGTGAAGTTATGTGTGAATTTATTTTAAGTGACACCTCATTATTTTTGACGGGTTAGCCTCATTTCTGACGTAAGAGATTTACATGATTAAGAACCATAATTTAGGGGGTTTAGTATAAATTTTTAAAATTTAAAGGGTTTAGTATAAGGGTACCATAAAATGAGATGTCATGGGTGATTATTAGCTTTTAACATGCTAATTTATTATATGAACCAAATGGTGATGCTATTCTAATTAAATCTATTCAAATAGGAATTTTTTTATTTTTATTTAATTGTTTAATTAAAATTTATTAATATTTTTCTTTTTTAACTTTTTACCATTATTAATTTCTAAATATTATTTACTTTACTTAAATATTATTTTTAATAATTTTTATTTTTTATTAACTTTTATTTTAATTAATTTTTTTATCTTTTGTTTAATTATTTTTTAAATTAAATCTTAATTATCTTTAGATAACATTTATAGTAACAATTTATTGTTTTTTATTTTTTACAGTAGTATCATTTTTTATTTTACTTAAGAAACAATAAATAGATCGATTAATAACACCAGCTTATTTTATCAAATTAGTATTTCTTGAAATTGTCACCTGGTAGTCATATCAATGCGGTTTGCCTGCTGCAAATAATTTTTTTTTGATGAAATCATAAATTGAATGAAACGTCACAAGAACTGCTAAAAACTTCCATTTCAAAATTGATGACATAGCAAATAAACCGATCTCAACAAGAGGCCACAAAAACCGAAAACAGATATAACCGAACCAATATAAACCGAAACATACATATGAACACATACCATAAAGGCCCACTTCAGGAGAATACAAACCCGATTAAGGGTAAATTCGGACAAACCGATCATTATGACACCAAAAGCCAAATACACATATCCCCGGTCTCACCGACCTTTAACTCTCTGATTATTAGGCGACAGCCTGACAGAAGGTACTCTGACACTTTCAACAATCTCTACACAGACAAAGAGAATTACATCAGACTTGTCGGTCAAGATAAAAAGGAGCAAAGGTATAGTATAAAAGTCTAGGAAAAAGTAGGTAAAAAGGTTAATACTCTTTTTCGGATATTAAACTCCCTGGGTCATTCAAGTCTCAGGAAATTTCAAAAAGGTCACTAAAGTCAATTTTTTTACAAAGTGGTCACTGAACTATACTTTCTATTACAAAAATAAATCTATTGTTACGAAAAGAACACTAAACTTTTTGTGAACTACAAAAAAATCATTAGGTCATTCCTTTTATTACAAAAAGGTCACTGAATTATGTTCCTTTTTGTAATTTTGTCTCGCCACGTAAGCAAAAATGTTAGGTTTTTACGTCGTTTTATATGGGTGAACCCTTTTGTAATAAAATGTATAGTTCAGTTACCATTTTGTAAGAAAATTGACTTTAGTGACTTTTTTTAAATTTTTCTGAAATTTGAGTGACCTAGGGAGTTTAATATCCACTCTTTTTCTTCCAGCTCTTAACTCCTTTCACTTCTCATTTCTTTCTCTCACTAAAACACTCATTGACTTGTCGGAGCGGTCCGCCGAAATCCCTTCCAGCGCCCTTCTAACTGTTGCGTTGTGATTTTCAGGTATTCCCTTGAAGACATCTCGAGACCTGAGACAAGCATCTCATTCACAAGTTATCAACAATTTTCACACAAAAAATAATTTATTAAGGAGCATATTAAAAGCTACGACTTAAAAAGAAGGCTAAAAAATTTACAAGGAGGAAAATAAAATATAGTATGGATTTCTAAAAAAATCCAAACCAAAATAAGAAAAACTCCGATTATAACTTTTAGAAATAAAAACTCCCTGAGAAAAAAAAATCTAAAGATCACTTCTTCCTTTAAAATAACTTTACGCTGAAAGACTATTTTGTTTCTACATTTTCAGATCTCCCATACAAACAGAAACCACAAAATACGCCAAAGAATCAAGTAATGCCCTTGTCGGGAAATATCCTGCCATTGCGCGTAAAAACCATAAAAGAGTTAGGAAAGACCCAAATAACATCTAATTTTTGAAGCACACTAAACCAAATACTTCTAGTAAAACCACACTGTATAAATAAATGATCTGGAGTTCCCACCACATCACAGCGGGTGCATTTATTATTATCCGTAATAATGATCGAACGTTTTGCCAAAAACTCCAGAGTTGGTATATCCTATTGTGAAAAGCGATTCATATGAAGAATTTGACCCTGGGACGAGCGTTTGATTTGTAGATTTGAATAAACATGTGATTACCTACATCCCTGTCTACTCTCCAACCAGTGTCGTGGTGAAAGGCACCGTCTCGGTTATCCTGTTCATCATCCACTAAGTTATGAACATTACTTAATTAAATCGAATTACCTTTACTAACCTAATCATATATTTCTTCTCAGTTCATTAATTAAACTTGTTCTTCTTGAGTTTAAAATACCTACACTCCCGCCATTGACAGAACAAATAGCCTATAAATTGCAAAATGAAGCAGTTGAATAAACACCAGACACTGAATTCCAATAAAGGTCATTTTGATTTTGACGAAGGCAAGCAAAAACCGTTTGGAAAGAAGTCAATCCTTCCTTTTCATTACCCCTCAATCAACGTCTCTAACGCTAACCTCGATCCCACACTTCAGTATTACAACATGTTTCATGTTGGAAAGGTTATATAGACGAGGGAAAAGAGAAAATGCTGGACCATTTCCCATCCAATTATCACTCCAAAGCGATATCAAATTTCTATCACCAACTATAAAATTGATATTTGAAATAAAGATACCCTAAACTATATTTTTCAGAATAAAAGAAGACTTAATTTTACCAATCCGAATCAATTATAGATGAAAGAACTTAAAAAAATTTGAAAACCACTCCTGATGACCTGAAGTGAACCTAGGTTTTTGCGCCATAACATGCACAGCTCGGTTAGCAGATCGCCTAACAAAACAAAATTTAAATTAAGGGATTGATTCGCCAATTCAGCACAATCAACAATAAGAACGTTGGGTTCCCCTCTATTTGGATTCCTAATGTCCATAACCACCTCCATAGCATCCGAATCCACCACTACTACATTAGACCATCCCTTTAACTATGACAACACTTCTTTGGATGCCAATAGCCTCAGAATTTTTAGGGGAGAACGAGTCTCGAATGACCATATTTTTTGCTTGAACAATATCGCCCTCATGATCACGAACAACACAGCCAATGCCAATACTGTCCCTGTCCCCAAATAACGTCGCGTTTATGTTACACTTCAACCAACCAACTTCAGGCAGCCGCCAACTAAAAACCCCATCTCCCATCTCAACTGAGCCCGACTTGCAGTCCTAACGACCAATATTAGCGAATTTGTAAGTTGCTAGCTACTACTCAACAGCGCTAACAATACATGAAGGCTTTCCTAAAATTTGAGACAACCAGATTTGCCAACAAATAACCGCTGAAATACAAGCCTTGTCTAGGCAAAGTTTAAACAGCCAGCTCCTGCACCAATCCACAATAGAATATACCTGAACACTGGTCACCTACAACTTGGAAATTCTCCAATAATCCAACGCAAAAGGGCACAGAAGAGATGCAAATCAGTTTCTTCGAATGAAGAACAAATTGGACATTGAGAATTTAAATCCGTAGATTTTAAAATTCCATCGTTTGAATTGAAAACAAACTCAATGGATTTTTAACATTATTTATATCATTTATAAAAAATAGTGGATTTGGACTTTCCCACCTAATAGGTGGGAAATCAAAACCCTCTGTCACGACCCGATTCCCGGATCGAGACCGGCGCTAGGAAATGGGAGTGATTGCTCCGAAACCCGTAACAAGCCTTAAATAAAATTCATTTTTCCTTTAAAAATAATTGAACTTTTCTTATAAAAGTTTTCTCATGTTAATTTGTTCCGAAATTCACTATAAATTTTTCGCGGAATAAAAATCATACTTTTTCAACTCCGAAAACATTATCATTCGGTCAACCATTTCACGGGACCTTTTTCCATTTTCACAACATGTCAATTATCACAACCCTATTCCGATACATATTAGGGTAAGACATGCAAATCACATTTATGCCACGTTGGGCCCACATAGACTTTTCGTCTCGATGCCAACAGTTTCATTACTGTTTTTCACATTTATCTCAATATCTCACATACTCGAGAGGCATCGCAAAATAACCATAACAAGCATGCATTTCAAATACATAAATATAAGCGATGATAATTAAACAGAGTTCTAACGTGGCAGTTCATCGCAAAATAAAAGCATGCTAAAAGTTACGTCTGTCTAGACAATTCTACTGCAGCGCTACGATAGGAAATATTTACAATATCACTACGCCAAAACAGAGACTTCACGGATCAAGAAATGAAGTCTCGCCAAAAAGACAGTCTACGTACCTGAAAAATGGTACAACAACGAGGTCAGATTAACTGGTGAGTTGACATCTTACAAACACACATTAAATAGTTTAACACGTTATAAAATAGATATATTTAAATATTTACTACCGGTTCAATCACAGAAACGTAAAGCTTTTAAATGAAATGCCATTTCTAATCCATTTTCCTCTAAGTCTCCTTTCAGACTTAGGTTATTAAACTAGTCGGCTGAACCCGTACATTCGCTCGACTCTAGTTTATTTTTCCACAATCCTTTACAGTTCTAAACCTTTCTTTAGACTGTTTCCAACTTTTCTCACGGACTCAACGACCGATAACATTTAATGTTCCATGACGCTGTTAGTCCTTAAATCAATCGGCCGAACTCTATCGTTCTGTCGCCGTTAACTTGTTTGGGGTTCTAGACCGTCGTCTTAGAAGCTCTCCCGCTATGTCTGGACCGTCGTCTCAGACTTCCAGACCGTCGTCCGGATTCACACAGCCATTCCACTTTACTCATAAAAATAAATATGCATGCAATAACTAGTGATCACATAGTCCTATTATAGCCCAAATAGGATGGTACGTTTCATAGACTCATTCCATAATAATTTTACTTACTCAAAGTAAATATACGATATATTTAAAATGGTTTATGATATTAATTTTCCACATTAAAGTAATAATAGTAATTTTATTACTTTAATATATGCATGTAATAATGTAAACTCACAGACTGTCGTTCCACAAATTATTTTACGTCACGCTAATCCACTTTTAGCTCCTCGGCATTTATTCATTCAACGCCCCGTGAATGCATCTCATTCCGAGATTGACATTTCGTCAATTCTTTTAACGTTAGATAATCATAACGTTTTCCACTAATTCTCACGATCGCCATCGTGGCCCGTACATATACTACGTATCGGGTTCAATCTTAGGAATCCAATTAATTTTAAAATTTGGTCCATTCTACACCCTTATGTAAATTTTACCATTTTACCCTTTCGGAAAAATTTCCATATTTAAAAAAAAAAAAATTCGGACCTCCTTAATTTCCATATTCCAAAATACCATTATTTTCAAATCCCTCTTTTATAAAAATAATATATATATATATATATATATATATATATATATATATATATATATATATATATATATATATATATATATATATATATATATATATATATTCTTTAATTAAAATTTTCCAATTTTAATTAAATAAATCATTAATTAGTTTATGTCCAATTAATTAATACTAACCCATTTAAAATACAAATTTTTTGGGTCAAAGCCCAAATTAAAAGTTTAAAAACTTTAAAAACTTTTAATTTAAAACAATTCAAGGCTCCACTTGCCTTTCAAGTCCACCAAAATTCCATTTAGAACATATTAGTCCTTATTCTTTTAAATCTTCCATTTTAGTCCTTTTAACCAATTTTTTCATTTATTACTTACCTTTTAAATTTAACTTTGGGTCCAAACTTTTTTAGTTCAAGTCTAAATAAAAAGTCCAAAGTTCTAAGTCCGGAGTCTATTTTTACGGTTTTGGCCCCACTTGGCCCCGGTCCATATCGGTTCGGTTTTAACCCAACCGAGTCTTGGCTCGGTAAAACAGAGCCACCGTGCTCCGTTTACCGGCCGGTAGTGGTTCGCCGATCACTACCCCACCCTCTACACCTATACCAAAATTTAGCGAATCAATTTCAAATAAAATGTAATTCAACACCACTTAAAATATTTAATCCCATACTTAGATTAAATATTACAACATCAAAATTCACATTTTCAATCATTATAAATAATCATGTTCTCACCAAATAATTTTCACCAAAATTATCAAAATTAATTTTAGTCTATTCGGCTAACACACAAAATTACCATTTAACAAATTCTCTAATAATTAAACATTTCTATTGCATGCTTATAACCATAGAATTAAATAAATTCTAATTCATGCTTCCTAATCCAATATTCCAATATTTAATCCAACAAACATATAATCACCAAATAATTTACACAATTAACACCATAAAATTTCTCAATAAAAATCTCTACTATATTCGGCCAAATCAAAATTTCACCAACACATTTTATAAATTTCTACCATTAACCACATTTCAACATATCATCCAATACAATCTAAATAGCATGAAAATTTCTATAGAGCATGTCACAATACCAATGGAAAAATCATAATATACTACGGCATTATCAAATAAAATATCAAATAATTTTCATTTTAAAATCTCAACTATATTTCACATATTTTCACCCATATAAAAAAACTTCAACACCAAATTCCACACTCAAATTATTTTCAAAAATAAAAACCAATTAATTCCCTTTTAAATCAAATTATTGTTTTAATCAATGCAAAATATAATTTCTCCCTAATTATTCGGTACATCAATTTAAATGTCCAAGATTAAATCTTTTTCCCATATTAACAATTTCATAGTCAAAATAATCTAACTTATAATTATTTTTAATTTTATTGTTTTCGGCTCCACCGAAAATATTAAATTTTTGAACTTTAAATTTTATAACCATAAAAATTTCCTCAAGAAATTTGCTTCATAAAAATTTAAATCTCACCTCTTGAATTTTATAAAAACCTTCGGTTTTCAAATCAAAAATTTAACCCTTTTAACTCATTTTTTTTAATACTTAATCTTCTTCAAAAATCACCATTTAATACATAAGAACACCCATTTTCAGCCTTTTAAGCTTAGCTACTAAAACTTGTTCAAGTTAGAAAAATTTAAAAACATAACTACTAATTTTTTTTTTAAATTTTTCAAAACTAATCTTTACCCAAGTTTTATTCTACTCTTTAAACTCATAATCCAAGATTGCATGTAAACTTTGAAACCTTAAACCACATTTTCTTGTTAATACCAAAATTTCCAAAAATAATCAACACCCACAAATTTGATCTTAAAAACCCATACCTTGAAAGAAAATCATATTTTAGTTTCATTAAACAAAATCACCCACACAAGTACAAAGATTCAAAAGAAAAATACCCCAAATCAAGAAGTTCATAAAAAAAGCACTTAAAGAAACCTTTAATCTTACCTTAAAAGCTTGTGTTTTTAACAAAACAATTATGGGGTTTAGTCTTGGTGTATTCGGCAAAGACAAGAAGAAAAGAAAATGACTTTTTATTTTCTCTAGCTAATTCTTTTTACTCCTAAGAAAATGGAGAAAAAGAAATTTCTAATTATAGCATTTTGGATAGAAAAGACGTGGGGCCTAATTTGCCTTTTTTATTTCTAATCATTAATGCCACCATTAGTCATAACATACCCTACATGCAACATGACAAGTGTCTCATTATGTGTCTTTTCCCAACTAATCCCTTTTGCCCAAAGTCAAATTTAGTCTAGTTTAATTAATTAATTATTTTTACGGTTTTCGAGGTTCCGTAAAAATTTTCTCGAAAAACGTTTCCGCACTAATTTAATCTCTTACAAGATCAAATCTCGAACGAATATATTTATAGTTTATTTTTTTTAATGTTTTAATAATTTAAATCGATTTTTACCATCTAATGGCCGAAAATTACAAAAATGCCACCCATGCACAATTAATCAATTCACGTAGCCATGCACACATAAAAATTAAATAATTAAAAATCTAACATCACAAATAAATCAATCGCACGAAATTAACAACCAAAAATTAATTTCTAAGCCAGTATTCCACCGCCGCTAGTTTCCGATTCACCGAATTTCCAAAAATTCCATATTTTGAAAATTAGGGGTATTACACCCTCAAAATGATGGATTGTAAAAAAATAAGGGAATTTATAAATTCATGGATTATATTAATTTTTTCCTAGGCAAACGGTGGATTTTGTCCAAATTCATAGATTGTTTAGAATATATCGTTTAAAATCCATCAATTCAAACGGTGCTTAAAAGCAGGGACTGAAATTTTCTAACTCCTTTCAACCTTTACTAATTCTTCTCAAATCTCAATCCAAATAAAAAGGAGATATTTTTCGATATTGTAATATTGTAAAGAATGTCGAGAGTAAATGAAAGAATCGAGAGAAATAAAAAATGTATGACTAGAATAAAAACTCTGCCGGCGGGTCTCTTGCCTTGTGAGAAACAAAGAAGCCATTGGAAGGTGAAGGTAGTTTTGATTCGTCGCCAAAACCAGCCGGTGTCACATATATCTGCGACTGCTGATAATAATAAGCCGATGAAAATGAAGGTGGAGATTAACGAGAGGACGATGCTGTGGATTGCAGGGATTGGACCGAGTGAAATGCGACAGTGAAATGGACAGTGGCGATGAGGAAGGAAGATCACAAATTCACGATGACGAGATCCCAACTGAGAAGGAATGAAAAGATGAGAAGAAAATGAAAAATTAGTATAAAAATAAAAATCAAATCCTCGTACCGTAGTTTAGAAAATAGAAAGTTGGTTCCGTATATTTGTAAACCGAAAGAGAATCTTAGTTATTTCTAAAAAACCCTCCGATAAATAAGACAAGTTTAATTTATTTAGGAGAAATCTATCTTGAGTCTCTTATACTTTATTAGTTTTATTCAGAAAATTCCTACCACAAACTTGTTCACATTCAGATCTCTCTCTTTTTCCAATTTCAATTTGCACATCCTTTTGCTGAAAGTGAAAGAAAAATATTTTATAAATAGAGAAACTGGAAGAGAACAAAAAATGATATACATACATACATACATACATACATACATACATACATACATACATACATACATACATACATACATACATACATACATACATATATATATATATATATATATAAGATAAGTAGAGAGATTAAAAAGAAATATTTTTATAATAGGGGCTTTCTGAATAAAATGGTAAAATACATGAGTTTCAGGATGAGCTTAGTCATTTATTTTCAAAAATATAGAATCTTGAATTTGTTAGGATTTTTTTTATCAAAAGATTATGATATTAAGGTTATTAAAACAATATTACAATCTAATGTTAAAGTATATTGTAAATCAAATTTTTATCAAAATATTACAGTAAAATCTAATAATTGATCTACTAGAAAAAAATGGAACAAGAACAAAAATTTAAAAATAAAATATTGTAAGTAATAATATATAAGAAAAACTCACGTGTTGAAAAATCTCCGCCACTATTTATAGCTTTAGAACTTCCCTTTTTAGCTTATTCCGCTGCAAATATAATTAAACGATATGAGCAGAATCTCGTTTATTAAGAATATAAATATGAAGTTTGAACAAATGCTATCAAAGATTAATGTAAACAATTGAACATTAACAAAAGGTAAAACGCACAAAATCACACGTAAATCTACACAAAACATAACAATTTATTCGAAAAACCAAGAAAACAAAAAAAATAAATGAAGTAAGAGGCGATAATTTCTGGTTAAGAGCCGAAAATCACCGTATGAAGTGCTCGAAACCGAAAAAAATCAACTCTCTCTAGAATAATTATTTCTCTCTCTAAAAAGATAAGCTTCACCGCTATTTTTAAGTAGTTTGTTATGATAACAACTAGTACTAACTTGTGCATAAGCTTTTTTGGAAACTTGTATGATAGCTCATTTTGCAATATTACTACAAACAGTTGAAGATATCCCACCAAAACCAGCTGTAGCTCCATTGTATTACTTTTTTTTAAAAGGCTAAGTAATTTTTTTAATAAAAAATATGTTTTGAACACTATAATAATATAGTATAATAATAAATGTTTTGTATATTATTTATCGAAATATTGCCAAGTGTTATGAATTATAAAAATATAAGTGTTTATGATTTAAATTTGAAGATCAAATTTAGTATTAAAATTGTGAAGTATATTCAATTTAACAATTTATTTTGAAATTAATCATCTTTAAGTATTTCTTTTGAAAGATTTAAGCATTTATAATAAATGAATATTTAAAATAATAAATATAGATAATATGATTAGATAGATGTCATTTGACCATTTTAGTTCAAGGGTTACATTAGATTAGTAATTTTTAAATTCTTTGAGTGTAATTTAAGGTGACATGACATTAAATAATAAAACTGACGATACATTTATAATAAAATTAGAAAAAGTATTGTTTATTATAAATTATTTTTCAATTTTCTATTGGTGTCATAAACAATGATGTAGCGATAAACAAGCATAATTTTAATAGATGTTGATTACAAAAATACCAGCTATTAAATTTCTATCAAGAACGAATAGTAGAATCTAGACATTAAATAACATTGATTTAAAAGAGTACCGATATTTATAAAATACACAAATATTGTCTGACCAACACCAAAACAACGTTTATTGACTCATAAAGTTGTTTAAATATTGAAACAAGGAAAGAAAAAGGTGACTTCCGGATCAAGAATAATAAATAAAATTGAAACAAGATAAAATCGTATATCGAAACGACTTCTGGCATCGCCGGAAGGATCGAAACCACATTCGTAGGCCTACAATTTTTCTGGATAGGTCAAACTATTGGAAGCAAATGGAAAAGGAACACCTCTAAAATAAACATAAACGAAAATGAAATAATAAGTCTAAATATATGACATACTCAAAAATTGTCATTTCGGAGGCTTAGATGATGAAATTCTACCCAAAAGCGACATAGATCATAAATAAAGTTGATGAGTATTGATCGTTGGTCCGTTTACAATACATTTAGGCTCAGAAACCACCCAAATTGTACATCTCCAATTTTGATAAAATTATGAAACAACCATTATGCTACTTTCTCCATGAACTCAAAATCTGTCTTCACAACCGCATCATTCCCGCCAAGATAGAAAAAATTCGACCTCAGATTTGCAACAGCCTCATCATCAGAAGAATCACCATGAAAAGAGATCAAATGCTTGACGTTGAACACATCAGTCATTCGGACATGGCTAGCCAGTTTAAAACGATAAGAATTGGGGTTGATTTTCTTGATGATCTCAAGTAGCCCAATCTTCTTGGCAAACAGCTTGTTATAGTCACCAACCAAAACTACTTCTTGATCTGATCAATGCAAACATAATCACCACTTCATACTCAACAAAATGACGCTCCCCATCCGCAGCTTGCTTGTATTGCGAGTTTGCTTGTTGTAAGTTAGCATGAACCGCTAGATGAACTTCCTGCAACCATACATAAAATTTACAGCCTTCAAATGCACTTTGACATTGCTCGATAATGGCATCAATATCCAAAGAACCTTTGGAGGCGATCGAGTACACCACCATAAAAGGACTACATCTAGTACTCTCACATGGTTATAAGCGAATTTCGCATAACACAAGATCCCAACTCCTCAAATGTGTGTCGAACAAACTCCAGAAAAAATGGCCCAACGACCGATTCACAACTTCAGTAGGCACTACTGAAATTCAGCTGCGTGTTCACCATCTTCCAC